>NW_015506403.1:194566-292136 GCF_001515645.1 Sinocyclocheilus grahami
ATTATTTTCCACATACTGTACATTATTGTTGCTCCTCTATGCCCCGCCTTTATGAAACGCGTTGATTTTTACAAAGCTCATCGGTCTGAAAACGAGGTGTGCAGTGATTGGCCAGCTATCCAGTGCGTTGTGATTGGCCGAATTCCTCAAGCATGTGACGGAAATGTTACGCCCCTCACCACATTGTGATGATGCCCTGTCAGGCCGGAGCGATGATTCAAAAACATGAAAACTCATTATAAACGAGGCATTTGTTGCATCCAGTGGGGACATAATTATGGATTATAATGACTTATACTGTCTTTTTACGCGCTGCGTTGCATCGCGCCGCGTAAACATAAAACCATGTCTGCATTTGTGATCGGAGAAATGACAAACAACAAGCCCTACTCTACACTGCCCCAAAAACTTGCTTTAAATATATAAAATATAAAAACTCTTTAAATATAAAAAACGTACTTACAGTCTTTGAGTCAGAACAGCCGGCATAAAGTAGTTTCGCTTTCACAACAAAACACAGCGTCAACCACGGCCTTTTTCGAGAAGAGGCGGCGGGCTGAGTGAGAAGAGGCTGCGGGCTGTATTAGTATTATATGTAGTATTTCCTCAGCAACCAGCATGGATCAGCTCCAGGCATGACAAAACAGATATCATCCTCTTTTGGAAGACCAAACAAAGTAGTTTCGCTTTCACAACAAATCACACAGCGCATTCACGGAATAAAAGTTACGCCTTCTTTCTTTGCGGGAACATTTGGGCGGCGTTATGCAAATCTTCCCACATAGTGATGTAGATATGTGGGGGCGTGTTAGAACGAGGCATTTTAGGTTGGTGTGGCTGACTCTTAACTTTTATAAAGAATATCTCTTTGGCTTTGAGACTTTAGTCTTTGCAACTTTACAGATCTTCTTTATGCACCAAGAGCTTGTAACACTCCAAAGAGAAAGGAAAAATTGAAATCACATCATATGACCCCTTTAAGATCTACTTATGCTTCTGATGCTTTTGGGAAATGCAGCCCTATTTGAACAAGCACTCTGAGCTATGCGTCAGCAGCGAACGCTGTCTGTGATTGATTTGTTCTGTCTTTCATAATTTGCGTGTGTTCCGATGAGCAGGAGAAATGGTTCTATCCAACACAATTATTCGCTAATATACTTGGAAGCTTTTTTATGCACCGAATTTCTTGATAAATAACTAAAATTAATGGTTAAAAAAATGCACTTTAGGATCGATATTGTTATGTGAGGTTCGATCCTTTTGATACAACATCAGTATCGAAACTTAAGGTTCGATCCACCCATCCCTAGCAACGAGACAAAAACATTAAAACCCATTATAAATGAGGCACTTGTTGCATCCAGTGGGGACATAATTACGGATTATAATGACTTATACCGTCTTTTTATGCGTTGTGTTGCATCGCGCCACGTAAACTTAAAATCATGTCTGCATTTGTGAGCGGAGAAATGACAAACAACAAGCGCTACTCTACACTGCACTGACCTCATACCAACAAACACAAAAATACACTCGTACTTTGTACTGTATGTTTGGTTCGCTCTTCCCTACATGCACACTAAAGAATTGTAGCCCTACCAACATTTCCTCGTTTTCAGAATTGAATGAGCTTTACTCAACCTCCAGCGGTCCCAGTGTCAGAGCTGGAATTTTTGTTGGGTTGGATTCAGGGATAAGCAGCCTGAGCATTATGCAATTGTGAAAGACAATGCTACGGTTCCTAATGTAGATATTTGAAGGCAATTATTGATTTTTTCATTAGAATGCAGCCATATTCGGCAACTTTGTTTACATACAGAATGACACTCTACTGTACTTTCCAAAGGCCGTACACACTGCAGATAATCGTTAATGCAGTGCTAGTAAATTGAAGTGCATACGATGTGTAGCTCTTCCCTGTAGGTGTTTTGTCTAGCGATTTTGGCGACTTGCAGCAAGTAAACTGCTCTCAGTGCAAAAGCAACTTCACAATTGCTGGAGAATATAGTGTGTACTGGCCAAAGAGTGTGGAAAAAATGTATGTTATTGCTTTCTGCTCAAGTGACATTTAAACTGACATCTAAATTACCAAACACTTGAGGAAAGTTATCTGCAGGGACACTCAGTAGTGACTTTTTCTGTCAATGGACTACAGGTTAGTTTTAATCATAACTATTAACAAAAAATTATTAAGAGTTTTAACTTATGTAACATCTAGTCAGCCTCCATCTCTGCCAGGATGTTTCTTACACTTGTTCCCTCTCAGATATTCCTGAAAAGAAGCATGTAAAACTTGCATGATTCATTTTGATTTCAGTCATTTATTTTGTAATGTTTTCTTTGTTAATTGCAGTGCATCCAAAGATTGACTGAAGTTAACTTATTTTATTTGTTGGAATTGAATCACATTGTTGCTGTTAAAATGCACAGAATCACTTTGTCAAATAAATTAAAATGACCAAATTTAAAAATTAGGACAAAAAAGACTTGTATTTTCTATTTTAACATTTTGCAAACAGATTTATTCCCTTTTGGGCCATCTGAGCTTTCATTTTCTCAAAGGCGAAGCAGGATACCCAGGGCTCAGTTTACACCTATTGCCATTTCTAGCCACTGGGGGACCATAGGCAGGCTGGGGGAACTCGTATTAATATTTAAAAAAAACCTCATAAAGTGAAATGTTCATGCCATGGGACCTTTAAAGTGTCTTCGCTGCTGGAGTCTAGAGTGCTGGTGTCCCCATCATGTAGATCTGACACTGACCCCAGGGTGGCGGTGTCAGGATCAGTACCCTTAAGGTGCATCCAGATGTGATGGCCTCGCTGTCTCCGGTATTACGAACACGGTACTGTTTTCCCACTCACTCCAGCCAAGCTCTACCTCTCTGTATATGTCTCCATTTGTTTCCCTCAACTGCCCTGCTTCCTCTTCCACTGAAAATACAGCTTTTTTGGATCGCTGAGAGGCTTCCCTGAAAGCTATTTTCTGTAAAGAAAGAATGAAAGAGACAGTTCCCAGAGTTGAGAAATTATCTATGCTGCAAGTATTTGACATTAGACATGTTGCCTTGCTTGCTGCCTACATAGAATTATTATTTTATAAGTGACTGTTTTGGGAACCTTCACATTGGCACACACTAACAATTGATTTCAATAAAGTTTGCTAAGTTGGTGTGATACTCTAGTAATCATAAATATACACAGCACACACACAAATATTTTGTAAAATAATCCATTTGTAATTACACAACTATTTTTATCAATATTTTTCATTATTTAATCTTTTTTAAATAAAATAACATTTTATAAATATATGTTTTCACATATCAGTTCATCAGAATGCATTCTGAAATGGCCTTCTCCACAAAGGTGAAGCTGCCTTAAAATTTGGACAAAACAAGGTATCTTATCTCTGTGGGCAGCTGGTTTTGGAACCGAGCATATATAATAGTACAGGATCAGGCCTAGCTACCTTAGCTATGCGAATGTAGCCGTTCATAATATGGAAATGGTTAGCAGAGATCATCTACCTGTCTTTTAGTCTCTCTTTGGGTTCTTCGCTCTGCTCTCCTCTCTGCGTCTCCGCTTGGCCTCCTGTCTCCATTTATAGGTGAGCATTTTCCCGATGTCCAGGCCACTCTTTGCGTAAACATCAGCAATTAATATGCATTAATGAAAATATAGGTATATCTTCAAAGACAGCAGTTCTCAACCTTTCTGAGTCTAAAGGCCCCCATCGTCCACAACAATATTCGAAACTATGACCGCTAGCCATTTCAATCTATGGCAACTCTTTGTTTCTGTAAATTAAAAAAAATATATAATAATAATAATAACAACAACAACAACAAAACAAATTAAAATAAAGTTCGGGATTCCAGTAGTTACATTTTTTACTCGCAATTTACACATGACAAAATATTTTAGAGCTTGGCGTAACTAGTAAAATGTATATCCATTATAAAAATGCCCATGGTATTGTAACATTTTATTCATTTACATGATTTTTCTAGATAGTCTAGAAATTATGCTTTTAAAAATTTGACTACCTCATATATCCAGGTTTTCCAACCTTCCAAGTAATTTTCTTCAAAGGAAACAAACCTTTTTGAAGGGTAATTTAAAATAAAAATCTAACATTTTTTTGTTTATTTTAATGCTTGTTTTGTCTTCTTATAAATATCTTTAAGTCACCTTGGATAGAAGGCCCCTGATTGAAAACCACTGTTCTAAGACATTCCAAAGTACTGAAAAAAAGATGAAAAAGAAATACTCTATGGTTACCAAGCTCAAATTAAAAATGTTTACCTTTTTTTAAGGGCCTCAAGATAAAGTTCAGCATTAGCGAAGTACCTCCCTCACCTGCAAAACACATTTGTGATACTGCAGATAGGGTTAGGCAGTCAATCAATACATTGATTACAAAAAGTCACATAGGCATAATGAAGGCTAATTTGCTATGAAAACAGTCCTGATATTTCTGTAGTTATAGTGGGAATGTGATTGTTTCAATAAACATAAATTTTAATGCAATAAATGGAAAAATCATTAAAAATGGCACACAGTTCAACATTTCAGTTCAGTCCTGTCTGATAAACGAATAAATATAAATGTAATCCTCACCTCTCCATAAGGTAGCTATCTCTAGGAGAGTGATAAATGCTGAAATAATACTCGGCAGAGGGAAGGGATCAGAGTGAGTGTTAAATAGTGAGGGAGTGATATGAAACAGCTGGGTGCAATCAGTGTAAACAGGTGTGTGCAATTCGTGCTGAGTGCAATCAGTGCAATGCATGATGGGAAATGTAGTCCGGGGTGCTATGCAACAGTTTGTGTGGTGCGAGAGTCAATGAAAAGGAAAGTTCATGGACCGGATTCGTGACAACCTCCTTGTGTGTTTCCATATCTAGAGACAGCTCAGTGCCACGGAGGTGTCCCAGCAGTGAGTAAATGGGCCTGAGAGAAACAAAGAAGTCATGAGATAAGTTCAGACTTGATGCAGTAAGAGAATAGAACAGGTGACAGAAGTGAGAATCACTGCTGAAAGATTAGAAGCAGGGAAAGACTCCAACCATTGAGTTCTGAAGATAACAGTGAGTAGAGCAAAACCCATGGAGGCACCCAGACCCATATCCAAATTGAAGACCACAGTGGACACATGTCACCAACCATATCAACTACAAACACAAAAATATTAATGTTAAACTAGATGTTTACATTTTTGAAGAAAATATGAGTGGTGCTTGCTTATGCGAAAGTCATCAGCACAATGCCTAGGAGTTATATATTTTTTTGTCACATTGCTATGCAATTTTATTATTATTATGGGATTTTTTTCAGCTACTTCTAGTCTTGGTCACATTAGTGCCATTGTAAATAAGGAATTCTGAATCAGGGGCCAGTCTCTCTGTCACACTACCAATCATAATACTGAGGATAGTAAATGTGCCTATGTGTACACAAACACATAAAAACATTAAAAGTCAAAGCATTATGAGCATCAAAAATAAGAAAACAGACAGAAAACAATGCATTTTGGCTAAATCAGATCAACGGATTTAATCATTTTCAGCCATGTTTAAAGATAAATGATCTCATCAATAGATATATATCTGGAGGTCCCAAAAATAAAATAAATTAATGGAGGATAGAGGGATGTATAGAGTCCAAATACTGGAGGCAATGAGGCCAGCAAAGCATAGGCCATTCCTAAAACGCACAAACACAATGTCTTAAAACACCCACAAACGAAGATTATATTGTAGCTCATTAAAAAGTACAGAAACATGCTTTACCTTGTGGAAGGTGCATGATGCCCACACTGATGCCAGAGATAAGGTCTGGCATGCCATAATCCCAGATGGAGTAACGGGGCAACCAGGACCGAACAGGCAAGAGTCCAACTATGCTACGTTTCAGTCTGGGTGTAGAACAGCTGGTATAGAAAGAAAGGAAAAATAAACAGATTGAAATCATAATGCTGCCTAATTTTTCTCAACAAAACATCTCGCTTTAATGGCTGTATCCTACCTGAGTGATTTCTTCAGCCGACAAGTGATGGGAAGATTGGTCTGGGAAGAGTCCATTCTCTGAGATCGCTCTTTCAGCCTCTGTTCATCTATAACCTCTCTGTATGATACTCTGCATGTCCTGAGTCCATTTTTTCTATTTTGTGCTATATAGCTATTTAAATAGTCTTTGTCAAGACTTAATTACAAACCACACAATTACACTGACCTCAGTCTTGATAAAACTTCATAAGACTTTCTGCAAGTCATCTATGATTTACCTCTAAACCTCTGAGGGTTATTTAAAAGGGAAGATAATGGAGTTGGTTTGTATAAAAAAGAGAATGTGCTTTCTACCAATAATTAACTTAAGAACAAATAATAGTGTATAATAATTTTAATGGATAGACACAATTTCAGTATCTATCCATTAAAGTTCTATCTTTCAACTACTGTCTTATTTTAGTGCAAATGCTGACTCAGGCTTTCCTCCTGTGTTCATTAGTCATTAGTTTTTGGACTGGTGAACTGCAGTGGAAAACTTTTCTGTTCCGGTAGAAAATTCCATCGTGATGTGCAGCATATTATGAATTGATGACTTTAAAAAAAAAAGAGAGAGAAAAGGACAGTAAGAGATGTTTTGACGTCATTCATCCTGTAATTTTGCAACACATTAAGTGGTCCTTAAAAGGGCTTAAAATAAATGGCATGGGTTGGGGTAAAAGGTTTAACTTCTGTCCTCTGTGGTTAATATATTAATTAATAATCAAGTAGACTTAAGTTTAGGCCTCTGACTTGTACCGATTACACTTATGTTCCTACATTTATATTCACAAATAAACATTGGGGAGCTATGTTAAGAAATCAATTTGTTTGGAGTTGGCATAATATGAGCTCAATGGAAAATGGGGGGGGGGACTCTTTAAAAGTCTTTATATCCTCACAAAAAATGTAAATGTCACATGTTGGAAAAAACATTGCACATTATAGAATTCAAAGGCAAATTCACCCCCCCTCCCCCAAAAAAAACTATACTTTTATTTACAAATAAATAAAATGTGTTTAATATTGTGCAATATTAAGAAATAATAATTAAATCACATAGTTTTGCTTAATCAATAATAGGATAATACTTATGTATTCAGAAATAGCTATAATTGCATCAAGTTATTGTTAAGAAGCTGCATTAAGGAACAAATGCTTACACATAGATTGTGTAGTCACTTTAAGAGCATGATGGGGTGAAATTTGACCTCAGCTCACATGTACTGAGGGCCTTTCCCCCGATTTCATGCCAGAAATACCAAAACATAAGCATTGCAAAGAAACTAAGCAAAATGACAATATATATATATAGAGATATATAAAACTTTCTAAACATACTGTAATAACAAGTAATGTTCAGTGTTCAAGAATGCTTGTTGAATATTTTTTTCTTGTTTTCCCCCTTCGGTAGTTTGACAAATCATGGTCTATAATTAGCACTGTTGCTTGGCTGGAATGGGCATGGAAGTTTGAGCAGTGTTTACTGTCAGACACAAGGCAGCCAGCGTGTTTGTGTCGACTGTGGGTAATGGACGAATTGTTGCCTGAAGGCAGACACCACAGGAAGCCGGAGATCTGGTACGATTCACCGATGCATGTGCTAATATAATGCAGCTTGTTGCCAATAATGTGACTGATACAACAATAACTGCCTTCTTTTGACATGTCGGAGCATTGACCTGTTTAGCACTGACCCTTAGAGCAAGATCAAATTATTGGTGCATCAAAATTAACTTTCAATAAGATTCTGTGGACTTTTCATTAAAGGGTGCACTAGTATGTTCCTGCCAGTTGTCATTTAGCTGCATAAGCTAATATATTTTTTAAATCTCTTCAGATACAAGTTCCTTGACACTTCTGAAGGATCTCCAGGATGTATTTAGGCTACACTTCTCTTCTCTAACACTTCTCTAAGTTTTAAGCTGTCAAGAGACCAAAAAACAAAATGGATCTGAGAGCCAGGCATGGTTTGACGCTGTTGGAACAGCTAAATCGAATGCGGGATGCTGAGCAGTTAACAGATGTGGTTCTAGTTGCTGAAGGTGTTAGCTTCCCATGCCACCGGGCGGTGCTTTCTGCCTTTAGCCCCTACTTCCGCGTAATGTTCACCTGTGGCCTGCGAGAGTGCACCAACCGTCAGGTGGTGTTAAGAGACATGCCGGCCCCAAGCCTGGCCCTTCTGCTGGAATACATGTACAGCTCCAATCTTCCACTCACTGCAGCCAATGTGCAGGGAATCTCTGTTGCTGCTTTTCTTCTACAGATAGATGAAGTTTTCAGACGTTGTCAGATCTACATGATTGACAACATGGATGCTTCCAATTGCCTGGGCATCTATTATTATGCTCGCGATCTAGGGGCAGAAGAGTTGGCCGACCAGGCTCAGCGCTATCTGCGGCAGCACTTCACTGAAGTGTGCCTTGGGGAGGAAGTACTGGAGTTGGAGGCACACCAGCTAGGGGGGTTATTGGGCTCAGATGACCTTAATGTTTCAAGGGAAGAGAGTATTTTGGATGTGGTGATGCGCTGGGTGAAGTATTGTCCGGGGGGTATAGGGCCAGAGGAAGAGAACCGGGCCAGGCACCTTCCAGAGCTCTTAAAGAAGGTACGTCTTCCACTGGTGGGTTCAGATTACTTGAAGGGGATGGTGAAACGGAACACGGCACTTCTAGCTGATGCCGAATGTCTTCAGATAATGGAAGAGGCCACTGAAGTAGCAAGCTTGGATTCAGATGCTCCACCCCGTCGACTGAAGCTGCGCTATGGCATGGAGACCACAGACCTCCTGCTCTGCATTGGTAATGATGGTGGAGGCATTCGCTCACGTTATGGAAGCTATACAGAGCGTAGCTTCTGTTATGCTCCCACAACAGGCCGAACTATTTTCATCACCTCCCCACGATATGGTGATGCGCTTGGATATGTCTTTGCTGGGGTGGTGACTGAGAGGAATTACATTATTGTTGCAGGAGAGCTCGGAGCAAGAAGGATGTCAAGACAGAAAGACAGAAATGTCGAGATTTTCATGTGAGGCTTTGGCAGGAGAAAATGACAATTATATAATATGTTTTCAACATCAAATATATGCAGCTAAACCTTAAACTAATCTGTTCTTTAGACATGGGTACCTAAAATTAAGATTAGAATTTAAAACTAAAATGAGATTAAATCAATCACATTATTACAGACAATAAAAATTACAATTCAAGTATCTCATATTTGTTATGTCCCTTTCAGGTACAACAAGGAAGCTCAAGGATCCTGGAAACACTTGAGCTCAGCAGAGTATCGTGATTCTTACGCATTGAGCTCTTTGAGAGAAAACCTCTATCTGATTGGGGGTCAAATGAAGCTGAAGAACCAGTTCCTCATCACCAACAGTGTTGAGCGCTGGTCTCTACAGGGTGGACCATGGCGTAGCGCTGCCCCTCTGCCCATGCCCCTGGCCTATCACAGCGTAGTTCGGATGAAGGGCCACCTGTATGTGCTCGGGGGACGGACGCCACAGGTAATATTCCAAAACAGAGCAAATTTGTCATCTTTATGGTACTATCTGCAAATATATTGCACAAGAGTCATGAGAATGCAACATCAATGGTGCAAACAATATAAATCACTATAATTTGGAAAATAAAAACAAGGTGAGGATCACAGTAACTGTCTGTTTATTGCCTTCTCTCTTTCCCTCTAATGCACCTGTTCTGCCATGTCTCATGAACGACAGTCATACCGCACAGATGACGAGCCTGACCGAATGAGTAATCGCCTGCTTGAATATGACCCAGAAACCAACAAGTGGAGTGAACTTGGCCCTATGAAATATTCAAAATACCGTTGCAGTGCAGTTGCACTCAATGGGGAAATCTATGTACTTGGTGAGAATGTTAACAGGATGAGTAAATTGTGACAACTCATGTTATTTGAAAGTATCAGTTTTTGTGATTATGGGTTAATATTTCCATAGAGTGAGACCTGTGGATTAACTTAATACAGCTTATCACAAGAAGCTTATGACAGTAGTCATCATTATTACAGTGGTTCACTAACTTTCATGAAAGCATAATGTCACCTATGTGTTTACTTGATGTCATTCTTCAAAAATGTTGCTTGTTTCAATTTTCCATGTTTGTTCACCTCAAGGAAAAAAGTAATATCAAAACCTAGGCATAGCCCATGAATGAATTTCAATGTCTCCTCCTGCAGGTGGTATTGGGTGTGAAGGTGTGGATCGTGGCCAATCACGTCACTGCCTTAATGTAGTGGAGATCTACAACCCTGATGGGGATTTCTGGAGGGACGGTCCTCCTTTACCATGGCCTCTCCTATCACTTCGCAGCAATGCATCAAATGCTGGTGTTGTTGACGGAAAACTTTATGTCTGTGGATACTACAAAGGAGCAGGTAAAATACGTAAATATTGTAATATCAATATCAGTCCACTTACTTCAGCCTTCAACTTGAAGTTAAAGTCATGCAATCACAAAATTCAATTCAACACCCATTTACATTTAATTAAACATATTAGACAACACTAAGTACTCCACTCTTTTCCAAGATCGTCACGATACCATCACTAAAGACATCCTGCAGTTGGATCCCTGGGAAAATGTATGGACTGTGGTGGCAAAGCAGGTGCTGATGCACGACAGTTACGATGTGTGTTTGGTGGCAAATCTGAATCCTCGTGGACTCGTGCCCCCTCCTGCTGACTTGGTAGAGGAATGACAACACTATCCAACAGTGATTTCTCATACCAAAAAAAAATGTTTTTTTTCATTCACAAAACAGAACAATCAGAAAACTGAAGAGGATGGCTTTCTTTAATAGTTATGAAAATTTTTTTGATTTACAATACTGTAAGTACTTTAGTGATTGTAACTTTGAAACGCTTTACATTTTTGGATTTCAGATAATATTACCAATAGCTGAGGTATATAGTATGAGTTTAGATACATGCCGAAGGATATGAGAAACTCTCACATCATTTACAGCTCAGATTAAGTAACACTGCAAGATGCTGTGCTAAAATATGATTTTATTTACTAGCAAAGTAAAAATGTATTGCAGAGTTGCACAATACAGTACATGTACTGTAACTTTAAGCAGTCGATGAAATTTGCTAAACATGTTAATTTGTCAAACTTAACACCAACTAAATCTATGTCAAGTTCCAACTGAAAACAAAGTTGAATATCTTTTAAAACTATTTTATACCTGTTGATGTCACATTGAGATTGTCTAAAATATTTTCAAGGCTAAATCAAATAATGCACAAATTTCTCGAATATGACATGCCAAAATTACAGAATGTGCTTGAATGTTAATGCGTTGGAGTCATACGGTACAAGTAAAATAGAACAAAATACTTTTAGATGTAGTAAAGTCTGCCTGTTTGTCTTTAAGTTTTTATAATATCCATACTTCAAAAAGAATTAACAAGGCAAAACAACAGAAGAAGAACAGATGTCTATAGCAAGGAAAGTGGTTAGAGAACCAGGTTTGCTTGTTCACAATTCAATTAATTTTTTTAAATGAACATAGATACTCCAAACAATTTATCAAATGTAAGCATAGTAAGAATACAATATTGAAGAATTCCGCATCTTAGTCTGAGTCATTAGTAAAGTCAAAGAGCTGCCAGAGGCCACCTTCTCCTTCTATGACACTCATTTTAGATTCAGGCACCACATTTTCCCATTCAGCCATCTTGTATTCCACCATCATTTGGGAGCTGTCTATGTCTTCAGACCACAAACTGAAGGGGTTTAGTGGTTGTTCACCTACACACCTACTGATTGGTGCTACAGTGGCTTGCTGCTGTAGTTTTAAGTGATTCTCTGCAGCAGACTTGTTGGTCATTTCCCAGTTGTCACAAAGAGAATCCAAAGGTACTCTGTCTTTTTGTTCACACTGAAGGTCTACATTCTGCTGGCTGTCCTTTGAGAACTTCATCGCTCCGTTTTTTCTCACCAGCTGTCTTTGTGGGAGAACCAAGGCTTTCTTTTCCCCCCTATAATTCAGTGGTTTTTGGCGCCTCCTAGGTACTTTCAGTGGTGGCATCGCATCAGTGACAAATCGGTTATCTCTCACATACAACGGGTTTTCAGCCTCCAGATGTCTATCTACATACTGTCCTCCATGGTCCTCTATGGATGCAGTGGATTGAACATCCACATGTGGGCTTGAAGGTCTGGTCTCAACTAATTGTTTGCACCATAATCTCTGCGAAGCATCAGGGGAATCCTCATCTGTGACTGCTGTCTGTTGTCTTTCTACAGGCAGAGCATGTGAATTTCTGTTTTGTGACTTCTGTGTTGTAAGTGGACACTGGTTCTGTTCTACTGCTTTTCCTGAATAAATGACAGGCCTGTTGCATATCATCTGGCTCTCGTGGTGTTTTTCAGCTGACATGACACAGAACCTCTCTAACAAACCAGGTGATGTCTGGACCTCACTGTCAATCATTCTATCAGAGCCAGGTCCTGTCATCGGCTTGTGAATAGAAATCAAAGTGCTAAGCTGAGACAGAATTTTTCCCAGCATACCCTGCTCCTTGCTCTGCTCTGCTTTCAGATGTTCCAGATCCCGTTGGAGGTTAAACATGCTTAAACTCAACTCTCTTGCAGCCAGACTGCTCTATTTAATAGAAAATAAATGTAGCTTTATTACCAATGGCAGTATAAAATACATTAGTATTAGCTTTGCATCTGTTATACCGCATATGCAGTCCTTACCTTGGCTTCCCTGTCTGCCATTTCTTTTTGTGTTTGGCTCTGCAGAGTCTCAAACTGACATGTTATACCTTCATTCACACTGTTTAAATAACCTTTAACTGCAACAGACAACATAATGTCTTAGGCTTATAAATAACAGCTACAACATTGAAAATACATTTAAAATATGTATCTGCTATTATCTGATCAATAATTATCTTTGATGATATGGTATTTGTGGAATGTAGGGTGCCAGCATGGGCTAACTGTTAAGAACCATCTGCATTTAGTTAAAAGAATAAGCAAAACATACAAACAAAAACATACTTGTTTTTGAAAAAGTATCCATTTTCTCCACTATAACTTTGGTTATGTCATTACTTCCATCAATGCGATTTAACAAAGTCTCTCTGCTCTAAAAGGGAAAATGTAAGTCAAAGTCCAGTAGTATTAAACCCATAACTTTGTGCGATATAGACATTCTAAATGTGTTAAATATGCACGAGTGCCTTAAGTACAATACTTACATTTTCCAGAGATTCCTGCAATTGTAGAATTCCATGAGTGAGAATTTCCCTAAAACGGGGAAAAAATTATATTAAACAATATGTCAGGACAGAACCATAGCTACGTGGAAAAACTACAATAGGAAATTTAAAAACAGACACCAGGATGGTTAGAATAGTTTTTCATTGCACAAGGATCAAGAATAGACTGACTACCTTTCATGTTTTTCTTTGGCTTTTCTTTTCTCATCCTCAAATCTGTCCAACATGCCAACAAATTTGCCACCAGTGAAGCTTGAGATTTTGCCATCACCACCGAACAAAAACGGCTTAGAACTATAACTGCTGGACACCATAATTTCCTTAATCTGTAGAGGATTTAGACAATTTGGAATTAATATGAATTTTTAAATATTATTACATTTTACAGACTCGTTTACAAGAATGTCACATTCATTTTCATTTATTAAAGGTTTGTGGACCAAGAAAAAAACAAACAATCAAGAACATGTTCATTATATTATACCAAACCAAACATGGCATGTTCTACAGACCAAATAAATAGATTAGGCCTGAAATATTTACCTCCTGTGAGGTATGCTGAGAACCTCTGCTCTGTCCACTCATCTCCTGGGTAAACCCTTGTGAAATGTCAGAGCCCAACAGAAACTGGGAGTCACCCAGGCTGGAGACCTCCGTGAAGTTGGCCCCCCACCCAACGCAAAACGTCGGCAAAATAGTCTCAATCGTTTGTGCTCCGTTTGTGCTGGTTTGTGCTGTAAAAATTTTCGTTTGTGCTGCTTCGGTTTTTTAGATATTAAAAGAATATTTATAGGTCATTCTGAGGTCACTCAGCCCCCCAACATACTCCAAATTCACCCCAAATAGTCTCGTTCGTTTGTGCTTCATTTGTGCTGGTTTGTGCAGGTAAAAGTTTCGTTTGTGCTGCTTCGGTTTTTAAAAGCTGGAGTAGTCACTGGTTCCCGGTCCCTTACCATTCTTTATCCCTCTACAAACAGAACGCAGAATAAACATCAATATAAACACTACGTTACTAGGCCCTATTTCAAGGTAATTAATTGGTTAAGTGTAAATAATAGTAAAAGTTACCTGACAAATTCTCTAGTACAGAATTCAATTATGAGACATACCCAGAAGTTGCGGGGATACTCAACATCTCCTTTATATTCCAGACATTGGGCTTCATATCCAGGCTTTGAATGTCAACGCATTTATTTCCACTAGAAATAATAAACATGAAATCAAAACTACTGCAAAACACTTGTCTGTGTGTATTGATTTAAACAATGATTTTTTTGTTTAAAAAATATTCTAGAATTTATCTGAGCGAACGCCAAGTGTTACAAATGACTTTTCTCGCGCGACGCAGACGGCTGCCGTCATCAAAGCTGAGCTCGTTTTCATGACAAACTAGCGAGTAAACCACCGTTTCACGGGCTACACTTATTTAGTTCATTTAAAAAAAAGATACTTACCAGAAAATTACTTGTTTGATATGCAGTAATGATTCTGAAGCAACGTAAATCAATTCTGGCGCTCGCTGATGCTGGCAGTTACGGTTTTCCCGGGCTACAGAATTTAAATAGTTCACGAAGCCGCTAAACATATACAGTTTCTTCATTATTTCTAAGAAAGATCGCTAGATGGCGCTATTTAAATATTTAAATACTAAATAATATTGTAGTTTGTACCAAATTAGTATAAATGGATGATATATATAAAAAAAATTAGGTTTATTTCATTTTAGTTTGTATGCATTTTTTGCATACATTTATTGTTATTTATTTACGCTATAGTTCACGTTGCACTGCAGTTTATTAAATTGCGTGTTTGTAATGACATTATGGTGGCATTGTACAGTGTCTCATGTAGCTAAATCTAATAGTTATATGCTTGTGACATTTAAAAGCTTAGTGCGGTGGTATAGTGTGGGGATTTGTGAAAATCTCACCACTACTCTAGGGATTACTGATCTTGTTAAACTATCGCACAACTACAATACCATCCTTCAGCGTAGAAAAGCGGTGTGGTTCACCCACAGACTGTATAAAAACAGGGTTCACCATAAACCGAGTCGTTGAGACTAAACTGTATCCTAACAACCAAAACTACAAAAGCTAGTGTCTTCATAATACAAGTCATAGAGCTTAGAAAATGTAAAGCAACTCATTCTGATATTGCTTCTCACATATGTCCATTAATTTATTAATTTTTATAAATATTAAAAAAAAAACTATAATACGCCTATATGTTTTCAGTAAAAACGCTTTTAATACCACAACGAGAAATAAAAGCTGTAATCTTACAACGATATTGACTTCTGAGATCTGTTTCATACATTAGTTACTAACTGGAATTCGCATCACAGCCTGCGCATAAATTAATAATTAAAATGTTCTAATAATGATGAAATAATAAACGCTATCTAATAATAGCAACGCTACAACAGTAAAAGACTTGTATTTTGGCAGTGTAGTTTATTAATCAGGAAGTGAAGTCCCGTTGCCAACAGATTTCTGACACATTAAAACTTGCGTTTCACAGGTAAGTTCACGTGTTTATTATCATAAAATTGGAATTATGTCGTCGGTAAACGAAAGAGTCATGGCTTCTGTTTTATTTATAGATTGTTTGGTATCATGACATCCTAGTTATCCACACAGCAAGCTAAAGTAATTAGCCAGCTGCTCAGTAAATAGACTGTTGAAGAACTTGTTTGGTGGGGTAGCTTTTTTATACTGTGTCTTTATAACTGGTGTTAAATTGGGCTTTCTTACAGAATATACACCCACCAAAAAAAATAAAATAAAATCAGTGTAGAATTAAACGTTTCGAAAGGGGCCAGTCGTGAGATGATGAGTTGTATAATGTTCACAGAAAACCTTGATGGCTCACTCTTGATGTTGCCCCACCCTAAATTTTTATTTAAATATATAAAATGGCATGTTAGGTTTAACCGAAAACAATTTACCTCCAGTTGAGGCATTTTAGAACTTAAACATAATGGGTTTCAGATCCATATTGACTCCATCTAACCCACAGGAGTAACTAATCTCATCATGAGTAGAGTCTACTACATCCTCAGTGCTGCTCTTTTTGTGCTAGAAATGCCAGAGACCAAGGTATCTCTTCAGGAATCTTTGGGATAATTCCACACAACTCTCAGTATGTGAGAGCCATAACTATTGGGAATGCATTGGTTACTGTAATCCCATGCTCTAAAACTGAATTTAAGATCGATTCCATTCTTGATGTGTTTTGATTATGTGTGTGTTTCAGGCGCAGCTAGAAAACGCCAATGACTGTTGTGAAAGAATAAAGAGAATGAATGAAACCTGTGTGAATATTACACACTGTGATCCTGGTATGTTTCATAAGTAATGTCATGTCGTAAAATTTAAACAGAGCTGCAAAAAACTGTGCCTTTTTAATACAACATGAGCAAATTCATATTTTTCAAGGCAGATTTTGTTCCTGTGAAATGTTGTATGTAATTGACATGGACATTTGGTATGATTGATATATATTTTGTAACCTTGAATCCTCCTCTAGGTCTCCTTCAAGTTCAGGAGAACAGTACAACATTTTGTGTGTCCTGCGATTTAACAGAGCAGGGGAATTCAACTTTACTTAACAATAGTAAGTGCTGTGACATGGTCATAAATGAACATCTGTACAGTCTAGAACAGTGGTTCCCAAACCTGTCCTGGAGGACCCCCCTGCCCTGCACATTTTGTATGTCTCCCTAATAAAGACACACCCAATTTAGTTCTTGCAGTCTCTACTAACGAATCAGTGGAATCAGGTGTGTTAGATAAGGGAGACATACAAAACCTGTCCTGGGCAAGGGGGCCTCCAGGACAGGTTTGGGAACCACTGGTCTAGAAGATTGCTTATAATGTATTTTAATAAGTAAACACACTTTGTGCACATGCATGCACCATTCCTCTATCATGATTTATTGAAATGTTTAAGCTACAATTTGGGAGTTATTTGACTAGGAGTCATTTGATTTTTAAAGGAATAGTTCACCAAAAAAATGAAAAATTGCTGAAAATGTACTCGCCCTCAGGCCATTCAAGATGTAAATGAGTTTGTTCCTTCATTCGAACAGATTTGCAGAAATTTAGCATTACATCACTTGCTCACCAATGGATCTTCTGCAGTGAATGAGTGCCATCAGAATGAGCTGATTAAAACAACTGATGAAAACATCACTATAATCCACGAGCAATCCACACCACTCCAGACCTTCAATTAACATTGTGTGAAGTGAAAAGCTGCATGTTTGTAATAAACAAATCTATCATCAAGACATTTTCAAACAGTTGCTTCCGGCTAAAATACGACTCCATAATATTACTTTCTAAAAGTCACCTCGTCTGAATCAGAAAAGAAATATCAATAGATCAAGCACTGTTTACAAAAAAAAAAAAACAGTCCATTTGGTGGATATTGATATGAGAGGAAAATGGAATGGGCTTTTTTAATGGAGGAAGAGTAATTTTCAGTAAGTCAATTTTCAGCAGATTTTCATTTTTGGGTGAACTATTCCTTGCATTACTAGAAGGGTTTTTTATGATGTATTTTTTTTTGTTTTTTTTAAATCTTTTTATTAATTTCATTTTCAATTCTCCCTCTAGCAAGGACTAGTCACATTCTCGTACCTTTAATCTCAGTGATTGGTAAGTTACTACCATTGTTTAATGATAGTTATGTGGGCACCTTTAAAACCTTTTTTTCTATATTGATTTGCACTCCGTATTCTCATCTTTTGTGCATTGTGTCTGTAATGGCAGGTGGTCCAGGTGTAGCAGCTTCTGTCCTTCTAGGAACTCTACTGATCAGCCTGGGTCTCATCCTCTCGGTTGCATCTTTCTTTTACCTTAAGCGTTCCAAACGCCTTGCTGGTGTCTTCTACAGGCACAACAAGGGTAAAAAAAAAGATTTATAATCCATAAATATGTAAATCAGTTAAAGGTTTGGTTGCCTTTATTTACCCAACTGTGTTGAATACTTTATTTATGTATATATATATATTAATTGTTGTTGTTGTTGTTGTTGTTATTATTACTGGTGGTGTTTATATTCAAGATATAAGTTATTGGGGGGTTGTAAAATTGTGTAATTTTCTTTTATCAGCTTTTATATTCCAGCCAAGTGAGACAGTAAGACGTTAAAGGTTTGGTTGCCTTTATTTACCCAACTGTGTTGAATACTTTATGTATGTATATATATATATTAATTGTTGTTGTTGTTGTTGTTATTATTACTGGTGGTGTTTATATTCAAGATATAAGTTATTGGGGGGTTGTAAAATTGTGTAATTTTCTTTTATCAGCTTTTATATTCCAGCCAAGTGAGACAGTAAGACATCTATAATCAATTTCTTTTTTTGTTTTTGTCCAAAAATGTTTGATGTTTTATTAACAAACACAGCATTGTGTGGATACCAATGTACTAACTTCTTCATTTTTCCTCCAAGGCTGTCATGTTTCCAGAAGCTACATCTTCAGGTAGGAGAAATTTGAACTACTTAATCTGTATTTTGAATTTAATAGTCCAAAGTGGTGGTGCATCCTAATTCCAACTGTGCTAAATTTCAAAACATCAATTGGGAATATC
Organism: Sinocyclocheilus grahami; assembly: GCF_001515645.1. Classification (NCBI taxonomy): domain Eukaryota; kingdom Metazoa; phylum Chordata; class Actinopteri; order Cypriniformes; family Cyprinidae; genus Sinocyclocheilus; species Sinocyclocheilus grahami. Next base: position 213,484 of record NW_015506403.1, read on the forward strand.
TGATTATAAAAACGTTTAGTAAAATAGCTAATTCTTACTCCTATATCTACAGTTCGCAAGCCAAGATATGTTAGGAGGGAGAGGCCATCAGCATCATCAGCATCCAGCAGTGCAACTGTGGCAAAAGGGACAGTAACCAAGGTATACAATGTGTGACCAGCCTTCAAGGGCCAGCTATGAGCACCCTTATAAAACATGGGTCTGTCCTAAAGCACTGTTTTCTTATAGGATTTACTTTTTTGGTGAAACTTTCCTTTGTAGGCTACATGAAGAAGTGATATGTCTTGATGTAGGATTTATCTTTTTAATTCTCTCTTCTTTTCATTAAAAGTTATTTATTTCTATTTATATATTTTTCACACAATACATTGTTCCTTTTTTTTAAGAGACCAGGTGTTGCACTACTAGAGTATTTTTGATTGTTAAGCTATAATTAAGTCTAGTAAGTTGTTTTTGAAAGAATTGTGTAATGTTTATATTTATTACCAGTATTTTTGTGTGATATTGTTCTTTTGAATCTTGTGACATTGTAACTAGGATCCAAAACAAGACTTCCGGAGTTAGTCATATTTGCACACTACCAACTCCTCAAACCTCATCAAGTAAAAAAAAAAAAAAAAGACATTAGCATATTTACCATTTGGTTGAAATCATTGTTTTGTTCCTGTATACACAAATAATATATTTTCTATTAATCCTGTACCATCTCCACAAATTCCGTTAGCACATATTAATGCCATATACATATGCTGGAAAATACCCTGTATGAGTATTGAAAATACTCCTGTCTTGGGTTTCAATGTTAACAGCATATTCATGTTCTACTGATAAGTGTGCATGAAATGTCCACCTGTTAACAATGGCACATTCTTCACTATATTCAACATAAAGGGTTCTGGCTTGCACCAAAGTTTTTTCCCAGGTAAATAATGATAAATTCTAATTTGCTAGGCCTTAAAGTTGCAAACTTGCTGTTAATACACAATATATAAGCAAAGTTGTGAGATGATGAGTTGTATAATGTCCACAGAAAACCTTGATGGCTCACTCTTGATGTTGCCCCACCCTAAGTTTTTATTTAAATATATAAAATGGCATGTTAGGTTTAACAGAAAACAACTTACCTCCAGTTGTGGCATTTTAGAACTTAAACATAATGGGCTTCAGATGTATTTATTTGAGCATTGTTTTGTAGAGTTTAATATCTTTAGTATGCTGGATTAATCAAAAGCAAGGATTGTTTACTTAAGGTGGAGGTAAATGATGTGGTTTCGTGGGGATACATCTGTGATACTGATTTAAATTCAACTTATTTCTCATCTCATCTTATTGGCTGTTGTGCAGCAACTGGAAAGCATGTCAGTAGATTTTGTATATGAATTACGTTTAGATGGATGTTGATTATGAACTTTTTTGTATGTTGATGTCCTTACAGAGTGAGTATTAATCATATATGATGAAGATTTCAGTGTTTACAGAAATAAAAGATATTTTGATTTATGAGAAACCATTAACTTTTTTTTTAAACTTGATCATAAAATATAATTTAAAAGTTGTTGCAAAGAGCCACAGTCCAGGTGGTGGCTGGTATTGATCATCAAAGACTCATTTGCCATATAGAGGTTCTGGGAAGTGCAGAGTAAGGTTGGGAGTGGTGGTTATAAAACTCTTTAGCATTTTAATTGCTGGCAAGTGCTATCATTGCTTTATCATCTGTAGAATAATTAAAATAGTAAAATATTAGGTTGGACTTGTGTCAGAAACCATTTCACATAATCAAACTTAACTCTTGTGCTCAGGAAACCACTCCTGTGAATGTCACCAGTTTATGTCTGTCTTTGGTAAACAGATGGAGGGACTTTGATCCCATTTACCTATAATATTATAAGCACTTCCTTATAAGACACAATAGTACATCAAAATGGAGCAAGTACCACGTGACTGTCTTTCCATTAGCTCAATCCTCTGTGATATTTATCATGTCTCTCTATTTAATACAATTGCAAATATACACATTTATAATGGATCATTTAAAGCATTCAGCACAAGTGAAGTCACAACAGTGGTTGGCACACTATACTGTAAAAACATAAGTCACTGTGCATACACCCTCAGTGAGACTCAGTGAAAAGAAAAGAAAAACCTGACTGTTGTTGCACATGTAAACACTTTCCAACAATTTTCCTTATACCTGGCTGCTTATCTCCAGGTGAGACAGAGAGTGGTAATATATTCAAACAACAGTCATGTGACTTTGAAAATGGTTTGAATTTATGGCCAATTTCTTTATTATTATGGTTTTCTTATGCATGTGTAATGGAAAAAACGAAACGTGATCATTTCCCATAAGCATTGCTTTTGTGGAACAAGATGAATAATAATAAACATGCAGACTGTTGTAGCTTAGTTTTTTTTAGAAGATTCTATTTATGTTAAAGGGATAGTTTACCCAAAAATGAAACTATTGTTATCATTTACTAACACAAGATTTTCCAAACTTGTGTGAGTTGAACACAAAAGAAGATATTTTAAAGAACCAAACAGTTGACAGCAGCTATTGATTTTTGATCACCTTAGTCACTTGCTATGCTTTGTCATTCTTATGTTAACTAAGGTATTCAATGGTAACGTGTAACCTAATCCTATCAGAAAATCAGTTCACTTCCTTCTCTTTGTCACCCTTCCTGCTTTTCCATAATTTACACATGTACGTGTATCAGACGGTGTATGTGTGAAGGAGGGGGATCAAAGAGAGAGAGAGGGAGAACAAGGTAATGATTTATGGTTTAACTCGCTTGAGTCACAGCTCAAAAGTATAATTTAAACTTCTGAAGAGCAGGTGACGGCAGTAACACGTTACCGGAAGACCAGGACAGACAGGTCTGGATAAAGTCAGGCATTGAAATACTTGTTTTGGGAACTTTTCAAACTTTTCGGCCATATTTGTATCCATCTACACGAAGAAGAAGCAAGCATCTTCAAGATAAAAAGAAGAATATTGTCTTCCACTTTCAAGGTAATAAGGTAATCCTGTTTTTTTTTCTTTAATCTTTTCAGTTTACACTGCCCCACCAAACATAAAAAATAAATAAATAAAATGAAAAACGGTTGATTTTTGTTTGATCAGCAATCATGTTTTTGTTGAGCTACTGTGAAACAACAGCCAATTTAGCAACTGTTAATATTAGCATTTGTTGGGCAATTGAACAAGCTTAGGGTGATTAGTAGGTTAATTTCATTTCATATTTTTAATGGAAAGGAAATCCTTTAATCCAAATTGGAGATGTGTTGTCTAGTCACAGTACAATAAATGTAAAAATGAGTAAGTCATTAAAATGTAAAATTATATGCATAATGGCAGTCCTTGTCTGAAACAGTATGCAATACATATTCCTTTCATGGTTGTTTTTTTAGATATTTGCATATGTTTTGTCTCAGCATCACCTATATATATCATATACAGCACTGCAGTAATGATGCCCATAGCAACCACATTTACATGTGGTTGTTATTTGCTATGCCAGATACTGCTAGCTTTCCATAGGATTATAAAATTCAAAAAGGATCCTGCTCTTTTCCTATTCATTCAGTTACATAGTAAGCATTCCATTAAAAGATCAGATAAGTTTTTCAGAACAGTTTAGCATTAAGATTTTTTAAAATTCAGTTTTATATATTTTTAGCAGTGCATCAGCCATATATTTTGAGTTTTACCAAGTCCTATATTGCCATACTTTAACTCATAAATGGATTCACTCAACTAATGTACACTTTAATTTTATGTAAATGAAACAAAAGATGATTGAAGTATGTTTAAAAAATAAATACATTGTTTTTCTCTTTTAAAATTTTACATTTAATTTAATGTGTTACTTGTTTCTTTGTAATTATTTGTGAAATGAACTAGCAATTTCTGAGTGAATTTTATTTTATTTTTTGTAGTGTAGGACAACAGCATATATATATATATATATTTTAAGTAATCATTGTGCCAATTAATAACTTGAAGGATTCATTTTGCATTTCAGATTTTCTTCTGATCACACAACAGGATGGAGGACCCGGAAGTATCCACAGCATCACGTACCAATTCAATGCGGCACCAACACATGACACAAGTGGCCTCCGGTGATGATCAGGACAATGCCTGGGATGCCGGTCCAGAGTGTTCAATCTGCTTTTGCGCATACGACAACACCTTCAAGACACCAAAGCTTCTTGAATGTACCCATACCTTCTGTCTGGAATGTCTGTCTCGCTTTGTGGCTATTTCACCAGAGCAGGAAGGTAACCAGATCACCTGCCCTCTTTGTCGGCAGCCAACGTCCGTGCCTGAGCATGGTACACCGGATCTAGCCACTAGCCAGGAAGTTTTGGGCCAACTTCCTGGCGACCAGCAACAACTGGAGAACGTTTTCCTAGATGGACAGAGGCTGTGCTACTCAAACCCAACGATACCCAACTGCATCTGCATTGACATTGGCGAGCATAAACCAGAGGAGACACAGAGGAGAGAGGAGAGAAGAGAGGGTTGTGGATACAGGCTGCTGCGATTCTTGGGTTTTTATGGGAACTGGAAGAGGCTTATGCTCTTCATCATAGTGCTTCTTGTCATCTTCTTGGTTATACTGTGGCCTCTCCAGTGCTTTACCATGTCAGAATGCTTCAGAGAATCACCAGGTATTCCAGCTACGCTCACTGCTCCCAGACCTACAGTGGGTACATAAGACACACAGGTGGACACAAGAAGTTCTTATTCAAAGTTCATGAATTGCAAATGACATTCAGGTTGTATTGGCATCAGTCTGAAAACATGGCTGATAAGCTGAAAACACAGCCACATCCTTTACAGCTTCATATGACAGGAAACCAGTATTGGTTAAAGTTCTACTTTCTCCTTAAAAACTCAATATTTGTTGCATGAACTTTCATTGCCATATCACATACTTCCTAAATGCCACTGTAAATATTTAAAATTATTTTCTGTGTCTAAAACAGATGAACAAAATAAACACTAGGGTAAAACAGTTTTTATAATTTAAATTTTTAATAGGATCCTGCTTGCAGGTTTGATTGCTTTGGCTGGAACCCCTTAAACACTCTTTGCACATTCTGTAAAATGATACGCATGCAATTTATTATTATTATTATTATTATTGTATGCTGTATGCTTATTTGCAAAATTATTATTAAGCATGTATATTAACTAATGCATTTTTAAAATGATTGTATTAGGAAAATATCTTTTGGAAAATATAAAACATTTTTAATCAAATGCATTTCTTTTTATTAAATGTTTCTCACTATATCTATTTAGGTATATTTTCACTACTAAATGAACTTATTTTTATTATTGCCTATTTTTCCTTTGTTTTTAATAAACGTCTATTATATTTACAGTAATGCTTCATGACACTATATAACACTGTCAGACTTTTATTACCATAGATAAGTGGCTATTGATCCTATTACTTCCTTTAAACCATAAAAGCGAAGGATTTTCCATCCAGCATGTTGTTTAAGGATTTAAACCTCCATTGAATAGCAGCTTAGCTGATCAGTGACAGATTCGTACCATCTCCCCAGAGAAACCCTATTTATAAATGTGAAACGGAATGGCCCTCTGAGAATGCAGGACACACACACACGTGATCCATGTGATCAGACACATATCTCTATTTATAACAGACCTGGACGCAGGGCCCCTCTCTCCCACACGCAAGGGCAGTGGGGGTTTGGAAGGTGAGCCAAGTCCGCGTCGGATCAACATTGAAGTGTTTTCCAAGCATAACTGACAACTAAAGGTAGGCAAAATATAAAAGAGATGAGATGTTGAAAAGATATTTAACGGAAACTGACTATGCAGAGTCTGTGGAGCTAGAACTTTGTGGAACTCCTAAGAGGAGTTTTTGGGTTGGAAATATTTTCCATTGGCCTATGCTGTGTGTACTAGTGCTGCTGTATCAAAATGAACCACTTAACCATGTACGCAATAGAAAAGGACATCATGCACAGGGTATCATTAATATTAAAACGCTTATAAAGAACTAAACAACACTCAGTTTTTGTATAAAGACCATGGCTGGATCAAATAATTATTTCACAAAATCAACAGTTTTGATGCTCCTGGGAAAGAAAAAAAAACTGAGCATAGCTGAATGCATTTCCTGTGTGCTAAATGCACGTCCACATGTGTTTGTAAGACAACGCCCCACAAACTAGATAAGATAAGACCATTTCTCATTAAAGATTGTAAATCATGATCGTCATTCTCGCCATCTAGAGACACATCTAGGTCATTTCTAAGCAAGGACCATGCAAAATATTTGTAAAAGGCAAGTCACCCAAACAGCACATCATGCTGGTATGTTTTATGGAACTCTTGTGAGACTATTTCCTCTCACTGACATCTTTCAATCCACAAATCACCTTGCAGTGAGTTGTTGTGAATACTCTGGGTACAGTCTGCTCTGGAGTCAGCTTGCAGTCAGGCCAAGATCATCCTCACAGGAGCTTTCGAGACAGTCTAAGCGTATCACAGTATTTTGTTTGAAATATTTTGGAATTTACTTGGAGACAAAAGGATATTTCTCATTTAATTTGTTGAAAAGGAGTTTGGGTTCACGCCTTTTGCATTTGATTGACCTGCTGAAAAAATACATGAGATTTTGCCTTTTGAACAGTTGAAATGTTTTCTGTGCAATTTTGCATGTGATGGTCACTGTCAAAAATGTTCAATATTCAATAACTAATCACTCGAACACACTTAAAAAACAGTGTTGAAGGTTTTTTCCCCCCTTTCTAAAATAGTTTTATTTAGCGGATCAATATAGATCTTTCAGCTGAGTTTTACCTTTTTTATTTTGTAACTAAAAATAAAAATTCTTACAACCATAAAATCTCATATGGTTGCTATTAGTGTTAATGTTATTATCTGTCATTCAAGTTAACTTTTAACCGACAGCCAAGATATTAAATTAGGTTTACATGCAAAGGCATGAAAAATGTATACCACATTTAAAGCATAGTTTATGGTTTGAGAAATTTCCCACAATACTTTTAAGAGTCTTAAATTATTTTTTGATGTCCAATATTTTTTTTTCTATTGTAAAAGTTTGATGCCTTTAAATTCAACTCTAGCGATTTCAGCTCTTGTTGGTCAAAAGTTTGCATGAATGACAGAGGATTTTTACATAATATTTTTTTTATACTGTATAAATTTATACTAATCAGCTGAATAAAATACTTTACTGTTTAAAAGTTTGGGGTCATTGAGTTTTTTATTTTATTTAATACATAAAAAAATCCTTTAATTCAACAAGGATGCTTTAAATTGAATTCCGACCTCAAACTTCTGAATGGTAGTGTATATATTTTGGTAAAAAAAAAAATTATAATTGTATTTATTTATTTATTTTTTTCAGATGTCATAAAAAACATTTTGAACTCAACTGCAATGGATGACTTAGACCACAGTGTGCTGATAGCAGAGCAGGACTGGGACTGTTTCTGTACAGACAGTGAGGAATGTTCTGTTCAGCAGGCCAAGCTTGCAGCCTTAGATGAGTCTGGCTTCAGTGACACTGACGATGACAAAACCTCTGTCCACGTGTCATCTCTTTCCAGCCAGACCAGCCCTGATCAACTCTGTGAGAAAGATAGTGTAGAAGTACAAAAACAACAACAAATAAGAGAATGTAAATTAGAACATACATCTGAGCACTCAGAGTTTACTGAACATCCTAAACCAAATGCAGAGCCACAGAATACCAGGTCCGCTGAGCAGATGTCCGATACTGGAGCAAATGAACCAGGGGCTACATGTGAATGTCACAACAAAGCTAATGAAGACAGCAACCTGAATGGTGAGAATCAATCAAGCCAAGCCACAACCAAGCCAGTCTCTGAAATCTCTATAGAAGATATAAAGCATGAAAAGAGAAAGGATGGTATAGAAACGTTAACTGAGGAGACGGACTGTTCACCAGTGGCCCAAAAAGAGAAGGAACGTTGGTTTGTGACCGTAAATGACAGCCCAGTCCGCCTGAGAGTAAAGGATCCCAACTCGGTCAAAAAAAAAAAAAGATGGAAAAAAAAACCTTCTAAAAACTTTAGACAGAATAGCGGAGTGACAGAGAGGTGTTCTTCCTTAAATAACAATACAGAACCAGATAAAGAAATTACTGAGAGACAAACAACGCAGGACAAATTTGAACAAGAACATTTTTCTTCTGACTCACCCAATATTCAAAACGTACTTCATATCCAAGATGTTAAATGTATTTCGCCCCCTGGATCACCTGAGGATGAAGGGGGAAAAACAAGCTGTCCTATTAGTCTAAAAAAGAAAAGCATGTCAGAAATGCCAGAAGCTAACTTGCAAAGAAATCCTGCCGACTCCCTAAATTCACAGACCATATTTAAAGATCTCAGTGGCCCTTTGCCACAGTACTGGGATCGTGAAAGCGCTGTGTGTGATAAATATGACAAATCCATAGTAGATATTAACTGTGAATGTCAACATTCAACTGATAATTTAAGCCACTTTAATAATGACACAGGGGTGGAAAGTCAGAGATTTATTCTGGGTGCCTCTAAACCCTCTGCTCCTTCAGATACTGAAGGAGAAAAAACAGAACAGCAAGAGCCCTCGGGACAGACTTATAATAGAGAAGAATCATCCCAATCGTCCCAAGAGACACAATCCTCCAGTAACAGCGCCAAGACTTCAGGTCCAACTCGACCCATATTTGCCATTTCCTCATTTTGGGATGAAATGGAAAAACTGACAATAAATGATATTTTGCAACTTAGAATAGCCAATAACAGGTCTCTACTGACAGAAAGCATCATTCCAGAAGAAAGCAGCCCTGTGGTCGCTGTCGATGCTCAGCTTCCAGATAGGGGTGAGGTGGAATCTAAAGATGATAGTTTAGAAGATGGCCTGGTAGACGACGCAGCAGATTCAGACTATTTCACACATTTGGATGACTCTAAACCAGACAGATCGAGCTGTGAATTCTCAGCTTACTCTGATTTCGATGATGAGTTTCTACAACTTCTTCATGCAAGTGCAAACCCTAGCCCTGAACCCCTTGAAGGCAAAGAGCAAACCCAACGTTTTCTTGAGTCTGGCATAGATTCAGAAGAAACTTGGCCAAGTGAATCAAATGAGATGGTGAAGCTGTGTCCTGAGAGTGATCCCTCACTATATTTGTATTCAGAGACAGAAGCAGAAATGCAGGATGTATTTTTAACAGCTAAAGAAGACAACAACATGAATACCTTTCTATTGGACCACTGTAGCACAAGGAGATCAACGCCATCACCAGTTTTATCGATTTCTGATATTCTAGACGATCAGTGTCTGCTGTCTTTCTTCGAAATCTTGAGAAGTGACACCAAAGCAGAGCAATACCAAACTTGGATCCCAGAAAGTAACACTTCGCTTTGTTTTTCACAGAGCTTATCTGTGGCTGAGACTTATGATGACTTCTTCTCAGATTTTGAAGTTGGGAATGTTCTCTTTCCTTCAGTTCAAGTTTCAACAAAGAGCGAGAAAACATTGGTACCGATCTATTCCTCTTCTCATTCAGTGGTGAAAGACCTAGAATTTCCAGAGGTAGAAGAGGTGATACAGTCGGATTGTGAAGACGAGAATGCCCCAGTCCAAGTTATGAGGTGTACAAGCCCTTCTGAAACATCAAACATGTGCTTTATCACTAGTCGGAGAAGTACCTGGAGAAAACTTTCTCTGAGACACACAAAACTTCTAATGGGAAGGACCTGGTATAGGATGGCCACCTCTTGGGGTTTTCCCAAGACAGTTGACACAGTCTACAGTTATAGAACAAGAACATCATCAAGTTCTTCTATAGCTCAGCCAATGCTTCCAGAGCTTTTCCTAGACAACCAGGCCCTTGAACAAACGACAGAACATCAGATACATGTTGGGGCAACTTTTGCAAATGCAGGTACAATCTTAAGGGCATTTTTTAGATCAAATAGATATGAAAATGTCAAGTCAAACACTGCAAAATTCTGCTTACAGATAGAGATTGCTTCCTTTTTTCATTAAAGCAAGCAGACATGTGCCTTGTTTGCATTGCTTTTGCGTCTTGGGCACTGAAGTCAAGCAACCCACAATCTAACGACATGTGGAAAGCAGGTAAGAACGCCATGTGGATGGTGTATTTCTGCAATAAGACACAATGATCAGGCTGTTACATATTAAATTAGGCAATTTATTCAGATAATATGAGCACACAAAATTAACATGATTGTTTTTCCCTCTATTATTTTTCAGCTCTTCTGGCAAATGTGAGTGCGATCTCTGCCATCCAGTACTTGCGGCGATATGTAAAAGAAGGATGAACCATAAAAATCTAATATTAGAGCTTTCTGAGGATTTCTCACAAGGGGCCAGTGTACAGGAAAGGGTTAATTTTGCACAAATTCACAACAAACACTTTAGTAAATACACATATTAGATTGTATTCCATATTTACTAACAGTCTAATATTTTCATGTTTAATATATTCATGTTACAAAATAGGTGTTCAATCAATAAATAACTTATCAAAGGACAATTTTGTTAAAAAAAAAAAAAAAAAGCATACAAAGCAAAGGAGAAAACATTCGTTTTTCCCCCCATACAAACACTTGTTCAGTTAGAAGACATATATTGCTTTAGATATGATGTTGATATGGACCAGAAATGAAAACTGGTAAGTTTTGCGTCAATTATATTCAGGACTCAAGCTGTGCTATACATATTTATGTAACTAACAAGTAAACTGTTTTGCAGTGTACATATAAAAAACATTTTCAATGATAATCACTCTAGATGCATCTATTAAATGCATAAACATCATGCGGCCAAAGCTTTAAAAAAAAGTTCATATAGTTTTTCAGTGAAGAAACAGATTTGAGCACATTTCATGAAGAATATAAATTTGCACATAAAATATAGTTGGAAGTTCAGGAGGTATCAGAAAGTGCCAGAAAAATATGACTGCTGCTGAGTGTCAAATATTTCTATCACACATAAGCAAAGACTGGTGTCAGTGTATTAAGTGTATATGAAACAGCCTCACAAAATTATGCTTACAAATAACAAATGAATTTATTACTAAAAGAAAATGTACTGATGAAAAAATGAAAAGATCCGAGTTGACTGTGTTCATATGACATGATAAAGGATGAGTAAAAATAATTCTTTAATAATAATACTTTTTGGCAGTTTTGGAAAAAGTGACCCATCAAAGTTCCACAATAATGGCATTAACAGATAACACTCATCAACTGTCTGCTTCAACACACAAAACAATGGCACTACATTTCATGATTTCTATTGTTATTTTAACAATTAATAGTAGTGCACAACAATACACTTGTATTGCATTAAACCATCACAAAATTACTCTTTCTCTCTCTATTGTGTTTATAATGAATTTCATCTTATTGTGAGAATGCTGTGCTCTTTCCCAACCAGCCTGCCTATGAAAATGTAACTTACTAAACAGTAGCCTGGTTGTTTAATTGGCCAAGTGCACATGCTAGGACTGAAACTGGTATTGAGGATACCGTTAAATATGCCATATGCATTTTATTGCTAACTGTAGGTACCTCTCCATAAATTAACTTCCTAAACTTCTGTGCCAAGTAGGGAGGACCCAGAAATTGACCTGCTCTATCAAATTGTGTCCTTAAGCATGGCGGTAAACACTGCAAGCAGGTGACTGTTGGCCTGATCAGTCTTCCACAGCATCGTATGACCATGGCAGTAAAGCGACTGTTCTGCAGAGCTGGATAAGCTCTGTTCCCAGACAGTGGAAATTGTCCCATTAATTATCCCATTAATAATGTAGACCTAGATTTGGTCTACATTATTAATTCAAAAAAAGTTAAATTGCTAAAAAAAAATAAGGTGTGGAGTTTACTACAGGTAGGCTTTACTGTATATTGATGAGCACACTGAGGTATAGATGAAGAGGCTGTCAGAGAAAGGGAAGGATAGAGAATGTAAAGCATGCACTTCTTGCACACAGGTCATCTGAAGTTTTTGTATCCAAATCTATCATTACATCTTTTAAATTTCAACAGTTAATATATTATTTCAAACATATATTTACAATCTTAAAACGAATGTTTCAGTAAACTTTGAAACTAAATTGTGATAAACTCTGGATATTGGACAGCACTTTTCAAATACTTAGTAAATCTACAGTACTGTGCTTTTAGCACAATAACAACATTACGTGGGAATTTAATTTCTTACAGAAACTTCTAAATTACAGAAATTTCTAAATAGTGTTCATGCAAGGAAAGCAAATTCGCTGTGCTCCTAAAGGCTAGTTATTTCATACATCACAAAGGAGTCGGTCAAATGTTTATAAGTGCCAAAACAGGGATAAACCCACGCTGGGTTTTCGGAAATAAAAGGCCTGATACCCTGAACACAGAATCACTCTGTAATCCACAGTGGAGGATTTGTTCATTTCAGGACTGCTTGTCTCCCTCTTTCTTCAGACGGCTGTCAAATAGACAACAGAACAAAATGTTCAGTGTACTGTGGGGTGACAAATTTCACAGTAAACACAGCTTAGTTGCTTTATAGGCACTAAACGTGATCCGTGCATGCTACTTTAAAGAATTTTTTTTTTGAAATCTTTCATCAAAACATCTTGCTAAAGGCTTTTTTACTCATGCACTCTAGAACAGAACGTTCATGTGGTTCACCTGTAGTAGTCTTCTTGGCTGGGGAGAGGAGCACTATGTAAGTGTGCATGTCCATGTAGCCACTGCTGCTCCAGTGCCAGCCTCTGCAGCTCTGCTGACTGTGCCTGCATCGCCTGCAACTGATGCGCAGCTGACATCGGAGCCAGGGGTCCTGGTAACTCTCTGGGGAATGGTGCTCCTATTAAAGAAAAACACAGAATATCTTACTTCGGTTACTCTTCCCTCAAATAACAGAGAACTATTTCCTACCGTGGGACTGTAATGTGTATGTAGATGCTGGATGGTCTTGTGAAGTAACAATAAAGCAACAACAGGTTGACAAACATTATTGCATTACATTAGGGATGTACATTTCAGCCATTTTGGCTCTTTGAATAATAAAAGTCACAACTGATTATTATCAGCAGCAAAAGACTGGCCCAGACAGACTCTATAGACACATTTTAAACTGATTTGGAGGGGAATATTCAATGTTTGTATTAATATTAAATTATATACAGTTAAACATTTTGGGGTCTCTTTTTAAAAAAAAAAGTATTTATTACTTTTAAATTAAATTAAATGAATCAAAGTGACAGTAAAACAATTATAACATTACAAAAGATTTAAATTCTTCTGAAGTTTCTATTCATCAAAGAATCCTGGAAAAAATGTATCACAGTTAACACAAAAATATTAAGATGCACAACATTGATAATAAATGTTTCTTGAGCACCATATAAGCATATTGGGATGACTTCTGAAGAATAATGTGACTCTGAAGACTACAGTAATGGCTGCTGAAAATTCAGCTTTGCAATCACAGAAATAAATATCCTTTTAAAATACATTAGAATAGAAAAGTTATTTAAAATAAAATAAATCTTTGATCAAATAAATGCTTGTTGATCTTAAGAGACTTTCAAAAACATCTCACTGACTAAAATATAAATATAATAAATACATTCAATCTTAATCTTAAATATTAATTACACAGAATGGATTTAAACATGGTTAAATGTGTTAAAAGGAGCTGAGAATACTTCATTCTTATTGGCTGCTGAAAGCTTAATATTTAATAAAGAATCATGCAAGTAATGGAGATATGGCTAATCAAAGGGGAGGGTGTTTCAATTCTGCTCAGCAGTGGACATGGGTTACGTTTGGGCCTGGCTATATGAGTTGGAAATGTTAATCATTCAGAATTAAAGGCCCGTTCACACCAAGGACGATAAAGATAACGTTAAAGATATAGTTTTAAAAATCGTTCTCAATATTAAAGAATAGCAGAGTCCACACCACAACTATAACGATAAAGACAAAGAGAAATTATATAATTGGAATCACTTTCAAAATGATTTTTCTCAAGCTGATGAACGATAAAAAAAATTGACAGCCAATCAGAATCCATCATGCTGTAATGAGCTCAAGAATTTAAAGCGGCAGACGAGCGTGTGCTTAGAATAAACAGACGATATCGTTCGCTGGTGCGGACGCTAATATCGTTATCTTTATAGTTATTTTTTTATGTCGCTTTTCCACTGCATGGTACGGCACAGTATGGCTTGGTACGGTTCACTTTTGGGGGGTTTTACACTGGGTACAGTACCTGGTACTTTTTTTAGTACCATCTCGGATGAGGTTCCAAGTGAACCGTGATGTTACCAAAACATGACGTGTAAACTCTGCTGATCAGATTGGCCGGAGAGAATCGTCACTACCTGCATCACTGAACTTGCTACACAAACACAACAGACCCGCTAGATTTAAATCATCACAGCCAGCGAAGTATCGAACGCAACTGTTTTGAACGAGCGCAGCTTTTTTAACAACCAAAAATGGCTGTTTCGTGGTCTGTTGAGGAAGTACAGACATTCCTCTCATTGATAGAAGAGGAGCGGATCCAGCGAGAACTTGATGGGGTGGAATGAAAAAGTTTTTCAGGAGTCGCGGCAGTAGAGGCAGTGCAACTATAACATGTGAATAATCCCGCCCACTCTAAAGCGATACTACACTGCAGTGGAAACGCAACCCGAGCCGAGCCGTGCCGTACTGAGTCGTGCCGAGCCGAGTCGTACCACGCAGTGGAAAAGCGCCAATAGTTATCGCTCGTGGTGTGAACGGGGCTTAACTCTAAACTTTCTTTTATCCTAAAAGTGAAACAGGGAGTCTATTTGGTGACTCACCAAACAGAGGGTGGCGGAGCATTTCATGCTCATGGGGTAACTCACTGAGTAGGGGGTTGGAGATGGCACCAGGTGAGTAGGGGAATCGTGCCAGAGGGGGGCCAGCAGCCAATGGGTCCACCAGAGGATGAGGCCCTTGGCCTGAAAGACAAATATATTGACATTTCCACTTACTTTCTTGAAAAAAATGTGATCTAGATAAGTTCTCACCTTGGTTGAGAGGGTCCTGTTGGTGCAGATGAAGATGGGAGTGTACATGTGAGTGTTGGTGGTGGTGTGGTGTAGCATTGAGCATCTGTAGCCGTGCAACAGGGTCACCAGCAGCAACAGAGGCCATCCTTTCAGCATGGAGCCGTTCAGCTGTCAAACGCTCAGCATAGCTGATTTCTGGCCGAGGGGGTGCCGCTACGCTGCGGTCCATGGCTGGGTGGAACTGGGCGAAGGGGTGAGGCCCAGTCACATGAGACAGAGGCAGGGCACCATGGCGGGCAAAATGCTCCATGGGATTTGCCGACGGATGAAGTGGGTTCTCCAGCTCTGGCGGTTTCACCTCAAATCCGGGCTTCATTCTTTCTCGGATCTCTCTCTCTCGAAGCTCACGAAGCTCTCGCTCTCGAAGGGCTGGGTCTACTGCATAGAGCCCTGGCATGTGATAAGCCAGCAGGTGCTCACCTGGCCCAAGCTGCATGAAGAAAGGATGGTTGCGGTTGGTGGGAGACATGACGTGGGGGCGGGCGTACTCGCTGAGTGTGCGGAGGGCTGGAGTGTCAGGGCCGAGATATGGTGGAACTGCAGCCACAGTGGTGGGGGGAAGATGTTCGAATGACGGACGGCCCGGTTGCACATGGGCAGAAAGCAGGTGTTCCACTATTCGGCCATCGTGAGATGAGCATGACGCACGCTATGTGAAGAAAAAAAAATGTTTTATGAAAAAACAAAAAAGGTTTTATATCATAACCTTCTTTAAAGAGAGATTCTTTATCAAAATAAGTAAAAAGTGATTTTAAAGAGAAAGCATATCTGTGACTGGCAAACTATATTACATACATTTTTGTAAAAGGATAAATCTCATAAAAGCATGTTGGGGACATATTTCACCACAAAAGCAAAACCACAAAAAGTGGTTATTCTTCTTTGCAAAGATTTTTTTTAAATTCAGTTTTCTTAATATTATATTCATTCATTTATTTATATTTAAATTCAAAATAAATTCACAAATTAATAAAAAAGCATTAACTTAAAGATCGCAAAACAAATACTATAATGATATATAAATACTTTATAATTTCATTTTTTTTTTTGGATTACAGTACTTGGCATGACATTTTTCACATTACAGTAAAACAAATTTGAGGGGAAACTGCCATAATGTAAAAAAATAAATAAACTAGCTAGAAATAGTTTAAGTAAATCATAGTTTACTTTTTTTAAGGGTGAAATTCAAAAGTAAACACCACATATACTTACAGAGGCTTTATCAGAGTCTCTCTCCCTTTCTCGCTCCCGCTCTCTTTCTCTCTCTCTCTCCCTCTCCCGCTCTCTTTCTCTTTCCCGTCCCTGTCGAGCGCTCAGCTCTGCTTCTCTTCTGGATCTTTCTGCAGCTTCCTCTCGTTTTTTGGCCAATTTTGAGGAGGCCAATGGGGTGAAGTACAGGTCTGTGCGAGAACAGGAGTTGTAACCTCGGTTGAGGTGTTTGATGAATCTGCAATTGACAAAACAGAATTTACTATGTATGCTGAATATGTGCTATGTATGCACAGTTATTCAAATAAATGTTACATCTTAGTGAATGGCATTTTGAAATGTTTTCAAAATGAAATTCAATTTCCTTAATGATAAAAAATAAGTAAATTTAAGATCTTTTTGGAATATAAATAAATATTTTAGACTACTACATTGGGAAAACTTATATATATATATATATATATATATATATCTGTATATTTTTTTATTTAATAAATATTTAAAATTTCAAATATTGACAAATGTGATCGCCATACCTTGCTGACTGACTTGCATGACTGGGTATGTCAACCACTGTTGGTACTGGAGAGGGACTCCTGCGAGGCGGAGGTGGGCTATCGCACTCTTCCTCCTCATCAATTGGTTCCTCTTTGATATGAGCCTGTCCAACAGGAGTGCTTGCTGAGGAGGACATGGAGGGCTGATGGGCAGGGACGGGAGAAGTGTAAAGAGGGAATGAAGCAGTGGACTCAGGACCAGGAGGATTTTGTGGAAGCGATGGTTGAGAACTCGCTGCAGCTGGAGGGGTACCACTGGTATGACCTTTGACCGGCTGGCTCTGTGACTGAGTCAGAACGGAAGGTTGAGCAGGGTGATTTTGGGGAATTATATGTAATGGAGGAGGCTGGGAACAAGGCAAGTGCTGCAAGGGCAAGGAAGCAAGCGGTTTTAGAGCAGGAGGTGGAGGCAAATTGGGGTGAATTTGCAGGAAATGGGGTGGAGGTGCAGAAAGGTGAGGGGGCTGCTTGTGAGAAGGTGGAATTGGAGTGGTCGGAGGGGGCTTGATTTGGGATGCTGCTGTAGGTGGAAGAGGAGGAAGAGGGATCTCTCTTTGAAGGTGGAGCGGTCTGGAAGCAAACCCTGATGGCTGATTCACGCCAGATGAAGGATTCTGCAGCTGACCTGAATTGTGCTGATAATGGAGCGGCACAGGAAATGACTGCCCCTGCCCTGGACACTGCACCTGCTGAGTCAAGGAGTTTGAATAAGAGGTGGGGGCTTCGGGGCCCCTAGGGCCGCTTCTGAAAGTGGTTGGAGATGGAACCTCCTGGGAAACCTCTATGGATGGTGCCTTCGAGGTGGCGGTAGAAGCTCCAGGTGAAGGTGCAGATGAGGATGCAAGCAAAGAGGGCTGAGGAGATGGTGGTGTTTCAGAGGGGGCATGTGTTGTGGGTGTCGCAGCAGGCTGCTGGGGTTGGGTTTGTGGGGTTGGGCCTGGTGCAGGGGGTGGTGCTGGGGAGTCCGAGTCACTTTCGTTGGCCTGCAGGGGACTGGCCAGGCTGGGGGAAGAGCTGCGGTTGTCCTGATCAATGTCTTTAGTGTCGCTGCTGCCATCATCATTGGCACTGCGGCTATCTGAGCTCTCGCCTTCACCCTCACCTTCTGATGGAGAATCAGGACCCTCCTGGGTTAGAGAAACACCGCTTAAAAACTAGACGTTATGGCAGAGCTATATGGTATAGACATTATTATTATCTATGGCCAATATTACAATTCTGTATTATTTCGTAAAAAAAATAAAATAAAATGATCAACTAAAAACTACACTAGATTACAAATAAACTACACTACACAAGTGTATGTAGAAGTGAATTTAAACATCACAACATTATAATGTACAGTATGCATTCATAATTCATTATAACATATTATATTATATATATATTGTGTGTGTGTGTATATATATATATATATATATATATATAAATAAATATAATATATATTTATATACATGTTATATATATAAAAAAATTATATATATAACAGTGGCTCAGTCCCTCCATCAGTGTGAGTCTATGGAATTTTTTCTACCAGTTTTATCATCCGCCATGTAAAAATCACATGGCATGATCACTTAGCCAAGTTTTTAAATACTTAAGACTTTATACTCCACTAACGAGATAAAACAGTTTCCCTTACCTGATTCTTGGGTCGTTTCATGTTTTTCCTTTCAGGCTCATCAGCATCTGGAGCTGCTGACTCTCTCTGTCTTTTCACACCCTTTACAATAGATGCCTCTACTTTTATCATCTAAAGTTTATTAAGAAAAAAAATAGAAAATGAAAAGGTTAAACACAGAAAAGATAAACACACAGCTGTGCACTTTTTGCGAACTTTAAACGGAGTAGGTTCCTTTTTATCACTACCTTGTTAGTCTTCCCAGTCACTACATTCTTGATATCAGAGCTGGAAGCCCTGGTTGCCATCGCAGTGGAACTGGCTCTAGGGGACTGTCCATTAGATCGCACATCCTCGAGGGTGGGAGACATGCCCCTGTCGGGACTTCCGGTTGGTCTGTTGCGCCCACTTCGAAGAGATGACATCTACATGTAGAGACACAGGAAGACTAAATTAAAGGGTCATGAAACCCCAGACTACTTTTTCTGAGATTTTAGCAGAGGTGTTTGTGTTGCACATCATAGAAGACAATGTTAGCATCCGATAATTTTAACTGTTAGAGAAAACTGGTTAATTTTAAGCTTTTTTGCGCTATTTTCATCTTCCGGGTTTAAAATCTACGTTGTGTTGACGTCACAATTTGTGACGTGGCAATGGACTAATAGTACATCGATGACGCGTCGGTGTCTATTAAATTATTCATAAGACTGCGTGTGCTGTTCTTATCCTATGACAAGACGCTTCGCTTAATTATTCACAACAGCATGTGTTGATTTGCTATGACAGACATTTCAGAGTCTGTGAGATGACATCGCGCACAATAACTGAGAGAAACATTCATGAATCGAAGAAGAGTGTTTGTTTTTGCTTTGTAATAAGAGTTCGGCACAAACGCGATTCATGCACTTGGTGAGCATAACCGTTTTTACAGCTCTGTGATACAACCCGTCAAAAGGCTTATATAAACGCCACAGAATAAGCCTTAAAAGTTCTCAGAGGTGCAACAGCGTGTTCATATATATGTTTTTGATGCAGAGAGTAAATGGCTGTGCATTTGTGTTTTTAATTCGATGGGAGGGAAATTAAACTGTCAGAACGCTAAGCTGTGTGTGTGTTGTCTGTCTCCCCTCTTCCCCCTCCTCCGCTCCGCTGCGCAGCGCACCACGCCCACTTTTTTAGCATTTTTTAAAACTGTAGTGAGAACTAACCAGTGCTGAAACGGGGGGTTTCATGACCCTTTAAGCAAGCTACTCTTTACATCACACTGAGCACAACTAATGTGGAAGATAGACCTACATGTGGTGGCACCCGGCTCCGACGGGTCTTCATCCCATGTCTGACTCCCTCTTCCTCTTCTTTGACAGGTTTGAAGAGGTATGGCGGATCTGCTGGTTTAGGAACAGGTGGCAGGCGCCGATGCTTGCTGAAGTGAGAGTGGCAACTAGAGCACAGCAAGACATTGTCTCTCCCTCCATGATGCCAGTCTTTGGAGTCTGAAATAAACATTTGTGTGAGACATATTGAATAAGAAGACACATACAAATTCAAAGTATATTCAGAAGTCAGAAGAGTTAAAAGGCTGATGGTTAACGTCAAAGTTAATTGATGTCTGCAACCTATTTTACTTCTGTAATTTAACGTATTCTACCGTTCAAAGTAGGGGTGGGCGATATGGCAAAAATATAATATCTCGATTTTTTCAGGAAAATCACGAATCACGATTTTATCATGATTCTTTGTCATGTTGGTTTTACTATTTTGTAAGTTGTCTGAGCAGTACAACCATACTAATTAAAAATAAAGCCTTACAAGGTAACAAAATATAAAATAAATAAAAAATGGCAGATATTTAGGCCAAAGGGGGCAAAGATAAAAATCTTTGTCATTATTTTATCTTTGTTATTAAAAAATAAAAACAAAGATACACATTACAGATACACATAAAACAAACAGTGCTTTATTTTCAGGGACAGGTGTATTAAGCTGTAGCACTCAAGAAACTGAATGAACAAATATAAAAATAAAACACTATATACACTTCACTGTATAAATTATACACTGATTCTTATTAAAGCAACTGTATTAAAGTTCTTCAGTCAAGAGCAGTGACTGATTTTTCTCTTTGTGTTTTGTTGTTTTATTGTTGTTTTATTAACATCAAAGGGATAGTTCACCCAAAAATGAAAATTCTGTTATCATTTACTCACTCTCAGGTTATTTTAAAACTGAGTTAGGTTCTTTCTTCTGTTGAACATAAAAGTTATTTTGAAGAATGTGGGTAACCAAACAGTTGCTGGTCCCCAGTGACTTCCATAGTATTTTTTTTCCTACTATCAAAGTCAATGGGGACCAGCAACTGTTTGGTTCCCCATATTCTTCAAAATATCTTCTTTTGTGTTCAGCACAAGAAAGAAATTAATACACACATGAGAACATGAGTAAATAATGACAGAATTTAAATTTTTGGATGAACTATCCCTTTAATGACAAGCGGCAACATGTTTAGTACTATTAGTCTGCTGTTACTTTAGGAAGACAGGACTTGATTATATCCATCAGGAATTGTTTGGATTGTGAAAATGGGACAAACATTTTCACAAGCCCAGGAATGTACATTATGGAAATAAGGTAAATTTTGTATCTCAAGTTGACTTCAAGAGCTGCAAACCTAAGCAGGTTGAATCCAGTGTAGGGTGACTAACGAACTGCTGCAGAAAGTCACTTTTAGAAGAGCATGATGGTTGATGGACACACGCATATGGTCAACAAATTATAAAGTATAAACAGCTTTCTCAATATAGAGGCTATATACACCACTGGAGAAGCGTGAAAAACTTACTAGTGGTTAGACAGTGACTGCAGGCTTGACCTTTGCCGCCCTGCTCACTATCCTCACTGTCCAGATCATCTTCACTGGCTGAACTAAGTTCCACTACAGACAGGGAGACAGAAAATACAAAAAATAAATTGACTTCTTGTAGAGTTACTTCCTTTAAATTATAGCTATATCAGTCTTGCTATCATGTTTTTATAGTCTGCAATAAATGAACAGACAAATGGTGCATAATGCTGCACTTACTGGAAGAAGTGCGAGATGTTGCATTGGCTGCAGCTGTCGCGTTGCGAGTTTTCACTTTGCGAGACACTGGCTGCCTTCTCTGCTGCCGATGAGGTCGTGACGCCATGGCTTCAGGAGTTTTCTTCCAGTAGTAGTAGAATGTGATAAGCTCACCCTGAGATGACAAATGTGTTTTAAAAAACAAAAGACTCCAATTTGACAGAAACTAACACACATTTAAGGGGGCAGTCGTGGCCTAAGGGTTAGAGAGTCGGACTTGTAACCCGAAGGTCGCGGGTTCGGTAGATTGTAGGTGGGGGAGTTAATGACCAGCACTCTCTTCCACCCTCAGTACCACGACTGCGGCGAGACCCTTGAGCAAGGTCCCAAACCCCCAACTGCTCCCTGGGCGCCGCAGAAAAAATGGCTGCCCACTGCTTCGGGTGTGTGTTCATGGTGTGTGTGTGTGTGTGTGTGTGTGTGTGTGTTCACTACTCACTGCTGTGTGTGTGTGCACTTAAATGTAGAGCACAAATTCCGAGTATGGGACACCATACTTGGCCACGTCACGTCACTTTCACTTATAATTAGATTTCAATGGCAGGTTTCCATACCGTTTTCTTACTAGGCAGCAGCTCCTTACGGATCTTAAAGAAGTTTTTGCCATACTGTCTGAGACCTTTGATAAACCGTTTCTGTAAATGAACATGTTAACAGATTGAGAAATCTTAACTTTGACTTTTTGAAAAGTTCTAGTATCACACTTCTACATTCCACTATAAATTACCAGGCCGTATCAGTGAAAAATGTCAAGATAGAAGTGAAAAATACAGTTAGAATCAATTTCTCACCACTTCATCTTCTGACCAGCATTTCTCAATGAGTTTTGGAACAGGTTTCTTCACCAGACACTGCAGGGCTTTGGCTGCATCATATTGGCTTTCATGGAGCTGTGCACAAAACACAATAGAATTACATAACCTAGTTGCACAGCAAATAGTTATAGTTGAGGTAAAAAGATTGTATTGTCACTGCCTTCACTGCAATTACATCAAAGATCATAAATTACAATCGATATTCAATTATACTTACAATAATTTCTGGAAAATGCTACAACGAATTTAATTCATTTGAATTCAAAGGAATTAATGATCAAAATGTATTTTATGACAAAGCATAGCACAACCACAAAATGATAAGCACTGACCGTATTTAAAGCATTTAATGTGGTATCATCCCGTGAAGCTGCAAGGCAACCATCCTCTGTTGAACCTCCATCACACATCCCTGCAAACGCTGCCATGCTCCTGTTTATTCAGAGAACACAGTACAAAAATGCAGAAGGTTATGTTGAATCATACACCATCCACCTCAGATCCCTTTTTAGACATACCCTTAAAGCGATTATGAAGATAAATGTAAAACAGTGAATAGGAACTGGCATCCAGCCAAGCAACCATTACCTGGCAGCCCGTAGGTACATGAGAAGGTCACAGTCATTGACTCCAGGTGCCCACACCAGCTCCTCATTTTCTGTGACAGACTCTGTTCCATGAGCAGGTGTCGGCTGTAATTCAGGTAGCTTGGCCTGCATATGACAATATAACGAGGACAACAGAATTTATTTAAGGACTTTTAAAGGTACACTCAGTAAATATGTTTTGTTAACATTTCATTTTGTCCCACTACTACCAGTGGTTGTGAACTTTCAGTGTAGCTGTTGCCACTTCACTTTTATCAATAAAACTTTTTTTAATTATCAAAAATTACTGACAGCGTATTTAATGCACTGCATATCTACATGCCTTTGTAATAATTTTACCTGATGACTTGGTCCCACTCTAATCTCTCCTTGTGTGCTGTTCAGCTGCCTGAAAGACAAAATATTATTTATTAGTTGAAATATGGCTGTGCAAGTGCATTAATCAATCAGTACATTAAAATTTCAAGACTGAAGCAATATGCACAGCTAATATTTCACAGCTAATATTTCATTTTTTAAATACTAAAAAATTATGCCTGTAATAAACAATACATGAATACAAACACCATATTTCACAGAAATATACTATAATATACTATAACAGAAATACATATAAATATACTATAAGTAGAAAAACTTAGTCCATATCACGTGAGCCGTTTCATGTCTCTGTTCCACCCTTTTAAATCGCCTCCTTTCAGTGTTAATCATAAAATGTGATTTGCCTATCAGCAGTCGTGATGATCAATCCAAATCCCGCCTACATTGCATATCCAGCCAATCAACGTCCGACTGCTCCGTTCCCTCCAAAGGTTATATAAACGGGGGCTTGGACGTCCACTTCATATATTTACACATAAATCATTACATTGCTGCGTGCAGAATCAAACACAGTGCAAATCAAAATCAGTACATTGCACTTACAGTGTGATATGCACAAACGCCGTACGCTATCTAATCATTTAGCGCGAAAGAAAATATTATGCTAAAAACAATTTCCTGCACAAATATTTAATGCACAGAACAAAACTAATTTGCAAGAGCAGCACCGCGTTCAACATGCATTACATACTTAGCAGTCAACAACAGTATGCATAACATCTGCCCCATTTTATCTCGTCAGGCTCCTAGCTGGCCTTTGCGCGTGTGGCCGAGCGAGACGAGCTGTCAAGTTCAAAATCATCTCGGTTCGCACTAGAATGCAAAAGTATTCACGATGTCGCAAAAAGCGCTGGCGCGCGCAAAAGCATTCATCTGTAATAAAAAGAAGCAACAAACCTTCGCGGACTGAACAGGTCGTCCATGGCTGAGGCTGTTTCGCTAGTGTTTACAGTTTGTTTGCTGCGGCGGCGGCTCAAAACTATGCTTTCCTCTATTTCATACTACTCAAAATGGAGGCTGCGCCGAGTATTTGTTCCTCAGCGCAGGCGATGACCTCAGTGTTCACGCACAGCCTACTGAGATCCCCTTCAACAAGCATAACTGAGCATGTGCCGCTGCAGCCAGCGCTAATGGGATCATCTCCGTGTCCGCTGTCTATGGAGATCAGCTTCAGGGAGATGTGTTTGGCCATCCTCCCGTGTCAATAATCACATACGAATATGGATGTCTCAAAAGTAACCACCCTAGTATTGATGGCATTCCTTTGCATCTTTGATAAAAAGGCACCATGCACGAACAATGAACTATAACAATCTCGTCTTGTTGTAGTAAGTGTGTGGGTTGTAGGATATAAATACAGCCGTGTCTGCTTAGATGGCTTCATACATCTCTACAGCTTTACTGTGAATTCTCACTATTAACCACAACTTTTGCCTCAAACTCCTAATTTGCTGTGTATTAACAGTTATTAAATGTTAGTATCATACATGCTAATAAGCAACTAGTTAATAGTGAGAACTTGTCCCCAAACTGCAGTGTTACAGTTTATACTTTTATTTTCTAATTTAAAGGCTTTATTTTACCACTAGTTTTGTAATATACCCTTTTAAACAGCAAAAAAAGAATAATAATGTAGAAGTGATATGGAACTGTGATGCTGTCCTGATCTGGAATTATTTCACAGCCATGCAGTTATAGAAAACGAACTGTCAACCATTGTGGTATAAAAAAAAATGAACAGTTCATCAGAATCAAAAGATTTGTATTTCCGTCGGCACAAGACATGCTCAAACCTGCCCAAAACAGGCAAATGGGAGATTATTTAAATAACAATACAACACAAAGGCCTTTCATTAGTTGAGGAAATGTTTTTATTTTAACGGTATCCACTATCACAAGCAAAGACCTCGGGAATCTGCTATGCAGCACTTACAGGAAAATACTGTTCGCTTTTTTTTTTGCAATGCATTCATCATCACGCAAGCACATCCAAATGGACACCATCACAAAGTTTATGATGCTTTATTCTGTATTCTTGATGATATGGTCCCTGTATCAACCCAATCTTTAGTCATAGCAGATATTGCTTTCTGTTGGTATTACCACATCTTGAACTGAACTATTAGTACATTTACTGTAGGAGGGTAAGTAGTTCTAACTGTACTGTTGTGGTCTCAGTTCAGTGGATTTCTGAAGTTCTTCCCAGCAAACTGAGCTTTATCCCCCAGTTCCTCTTCAATTCTGTGCATGAAGAAAACCAGCAGGAATGCAGAAAAAGTGAAACACATATGCTTATTTATGCCTATATGTTTAGAACCAAAAATATTTCTATTCTAATAGAATTATCTGTAAGCTTACCTGAGGATCTGGTTGTATTTGGCCAGACGCTCTGAACGACACGGGGCTCCTGTTTTAATCTGAATAAGAGCAGGAAAAATAAAGAGTCAAGTACCTCAACATGAGTAACCGTAAACTGAAATTCCGAATTTTTATGATTAATCTAAAAGCACATCTGCTACCTGTCCAGTGCACAGTCCCACAACCAGGTCAGCAATGAACGTGTCCTCTGTTTCCCCGGAGCGATGACTCACCATCACACCCCAGCCATTGGACTGAGCCATCTTACACCTGCAGGGTGGGATATTACAAATAATTTGAATAATTTTATTAAACTATAAAGAATTTTTCACTGGGGTTATAAATTCCACACTGAAATTCTGGAAAATATATGGACAAAGTGTTATTCTTTATATATACAGTGGGTACAGAAAGTATTCAGACCCCCTTAAATTTTTCACTCTTTGTTATATTGCAGCCATTTGTTAAAAATGTAAGGGGGTCTGAATACTTTCTGAACCCACTGTATATATATATATATATATATATATGTGGTATCAAGCATTTGGGCATCATTGTACCAATGTAGGATCAGGGTTTTGAACTCACGCCTGCAGAGAATCAGTAACACTTCCGATGAACCCACTGTATATATATATATATATATATGTGGTATCAAGCATTTGGGCATCATTGTACCAATGTAGGATCAGGGTTTTGAACTCACGCCTGCAGAGATTCAGTAACACTTCCGATCTGGTTGACTTTGAGCAACAGGCAGTTGCAAGCCTTGTTCTCCACCGCGTTAGCAATGCGTTTGGGGTTGGTGACAGTAAGATCATCTCCCACCACCTGTATGTCCGTGCTGTTGGTAAAATTGGTCCAGGCCTCCCAATCATCTTGATCAAAGGGGTCCTCAATGGAGACCACTAGAGTAATAATAAAAACTATTTCACATCTCTGCATCTGTGCTCAAAGAAAAAATGAAGTAATGTAATTAAAAAAAGAGAGCAAATGACTGATGGATACCTGGATAATCCTGAATAAAACTTTTGTAAAGGTCAGCAAGCTCATCGGGGCTGATGTACCGATTGGGGTCATCGGGAGACTTGAAGTCCAAGTCATACTTTCCGTCACGATAGAATTCAGATGCCGCCACATCCATGCCAATCACAATCTCATCTGTGTATCCAGCTTTACTGATGGCACTTTTTAACAGCTCTAGGGCTATTATAAGCAAACAACAACAAATAAAAGTTATAAGTCATTTCAGCTGTACAGTCTCAATCAGTGTGATTTGTTTTTCAAATACCTTCTTGGTTCTCCAGGATGTTTGGTGCGAATCCTCCCTCATCCCCAACGTTGGTGGCATCCTGGCCATATTTCTCCTTAATAACATTCTTCAGATTGTGGTACACCTCTGCACCAATGCGCATGGCTTGCTTAAAGCTACTGGCCCCGACTGGCAGAATCATGAATTCCTGCATGGCCAACTTATTCCCAGCATGTGAGCCACCATTGATCACATTAAAAGCCTTTAGGAAAACAATAAGCAAAGTTCAATAGGAGCATAACAATATTTTACCCCATAATTTGCTTTTCTACTTTTATAAAGGTTAAAATAGCAACAAAAAAAAAACAGGTAAAATGTCTGTAGGGCTTAGGCTACTTCTAAAATCTGAAATTATTTATGAGGACAAAGCTGGTCTGCACTTAAATACCCTCTTAAAATAAAATTGCATTATCTCTTTGAGCTCAATCTAATTAATGATCTCTACAGCTATGAAACATTTTCAGTCACATGACACTTTTCCTTATTGTACAATTTCAAATACAAGACTGTTATGTTTCTCACCGGCACAGGCAAGATGACCTCTGGGTTTCCAGCAAGGTCAGCAATGTGACGATACAGAGGAACACCTTTATCTGCAGCTCCTGCCTTACACACCGCCAGGGACACACCCAGGATGGCATTGGCACCAAATTTAGCTGATGTTCGAAACAGACACAGGACTATGACTAGACACAACACGTAATATTCACACTACTTATAATTTGGGAAACAATCATCGTGTTTGCATTTGCCTTTTTTTGTGAGAATGTTTTCAAATGTACTCTACTGTTCAAAAGTTTAGGGTGTATAATAATTTGTAAAGTTTTTGAAAAGTTTTGTATGCCCACCAAGGCTGCAATTATTTGATTAAAAATACTGTAAAAACAGTTATATGGTAAAATATAGAAAAACAAAGTTCAAAAGGAAAGAATTCATTTGAAACAGAAATCTTTTGTAACATTAAAAACATCTTTACTGTCACTTTTGATCAGTTTAATGCATCCTTGATGATTTAAAGTATTCATTTCTTTAAAAAAACTAATCTAACTGGCCATCTAATCTAATCACTGGCTTACACTTTTGAACAGTAGTGTAATTAATTCCCTGTTTGGGTAATTGGGTGTAAGAAACTTAAAAAAGGAGAACAACCGCTAAGGGGAAACAATTTTAACAACCGCTTTCCTATTGTTAAATGCGTAAACATGTAAATATTATGATTTACACTTGTTATCAGTTCCGTCCAGTTCCAGCATGAACTGGTCAATCTTTTCTTGCTCAACTACAGGAATTCCCTATGTGACAGAGAGAAAGAGAGCAAGACAGACAAAAATATAATTAACAACCCAACAAATTTACAGTGACTACACTGGTTTTCTTTTGTTTCAGTATAACATTCTAAAATACTCACCTGGCTGATCAGGGCAGGTGCAATAGTTTGGTTCACATGCTCGACAGCCTTTGATACACCTACATTACACAGAAAAAAGATGGACGATATGAGCAATATTCTACAGGTATATGCACAAGTTATTGTGGATTGAATGGTGCTGCAATTAGACACATGCACATATCTACATTCCCTCGCTTGGTTTATGCCACAAAGCTTTCGATTACAAATTAGAAGAAATCTGAAAATGTCAGCCAAGCAAAAGCCATAAACTGAATCTGATTTATTCCATGCAAACATTGTGCACTAAATAATATTGAAGTACCACAGTAAAGATTCTTGCATTATTCACTGATCTGAATCACATGCACAAGCATTTCAGATTTTGCATAATTTTTTCATAATACATAATTCACACCACAGAATTCGACACTGGGTTGACTAAGTCGTGCAAATTCAGATCCATCAAACCAAAAAAATTAAGTTTTCTCACTAGTTCACTAGGGTACCCGTTAACACCAGGCTGAACCCAGGTATTAATCAGTACATTTAATAAGTCCTCTTTTCCAGTCTAATAGAAGAAGAAAAAACAAAGCTGGGAAAGAGAAACATTCCTGTGTTCAGTAAAAAAAAAATCTAGCTCAACAAGTCTTGGTTATTTCCAAAACAATATATTCTGTAAAACCAGATGAAATGTGATTTCTAATGTCATTCTGAATTCATCGGAAACCTGAAAAAGCAGAGTTACCTTTGCCTAGGTAACGTGACTTATCATTGTCTCTCAGCTCCAATGCTTCATAGATTCCAGTAGACGCTCCACTAGGGACAGCAGCCCGAAACAGACCTGTTTCAAAACCAGTAGATGAGTTTTAGTTCTGCTTGTAATGTCAGTACACAAAACCATCTCAGTTTAGTTTTCAATTTAGAAAGGAATGTCAATGGGAAATCACCTTTCTCAGTGTAGAGGTCCACCTCTACAGTGGGGTTGCCCCTAGAATCAAATATCTCACGGGCATGTATCTTCAGGATAGACATGTTTCTTAAAAAAAAATCATAAAAAAGATCAGATTAGAAGGTAAAGGGGTCAGCTTCTACTGCAATGTTTATCTCTACAAATCTAACCACGCATCTAAAGGAGATTTCAAGGAAACCTGAGAACACCATCTGCCGTTCTGTAATACTACTGGCCCACAGGGTCACTTTGTCAAATCCTCTTTCCTGCTATTAGGCCTAATCATTATTGAAAGGAAACATCTGCATGAATAAATCCACATCTCTTTCAAGCAAATACATGGTTAATAGCTTTAAAATATGCACACAGTGTACTGAAGATTGTGCTATCCCTTGGGGCATCATGAGAAGCTCTATGTCTAATTAGATTAGCAGCTGTCAGTCACTCTCTGGTCATTATGCTGTCAACAGAAAAGCTTACTGAACTGGTCTAGACGTTTTTGCATACACATAATACAAAATTATTTGTTCAACTGTACAGTATTATCTATGAGTGCCAATGGCGAGTCTCAAACTCAGTCATTTCCTTCCTGGAATCGGATTTCTTTCTCGTATAGTTTGTTCTGCAAATATTTAATCCCATTAGTGTGTGAACATGAGTGGGCGTGATGGAAAGCACGACTCATCACGGTCTTCACGTGCTTATGCACGGTGACTATCATCCAGCATTTTATTTTATGAGACTCTTAATTTATTTTATGAGAACTTAATGCTTTCTGTCTAAATATCTGAATATTAGCGTACTGAGATTGCCTGGGACTAAAGAAAAGCCTGATAACAATGTAAAACAAATGTGATGCCAGCTAGAAGATGGTCACAATAAAGCGGTCCATAACGCAATTCTTCTTACCTCAGCGATAACGTATAATTAAAGGACAAGATGAAGAAATCAAGCTTTCATTCAAGTTCACAGACACTGTTAGCGGCTCTGGTTAGAAGTGCTCAGCGTGTGCTCGCTCTCAGACTCAGAGGAAAGTAAACTCGCCCATAGGGGGAGATGAAAAGACTTGCTAAGGGAGAATGGCAGTTGTCTTGAAACATTTAACGTTAGTGCGGAAATGGGCGGAGCTTCGCGGCCGAGAAGTTGACGGATATACATTTTTATTGTAACTCTTCTTTTTTTAGCACTTCATAGTATATTCACAATTTAATGAATAATACGATTCTGGTCAGGAGTAAATTTTTGTCCAGAACGCTACCGAAGGGGACGGTGTTATCACGTGTTATGTGTTACTTTTCTCAACGCTGCTTAGGCTTGACCAATCAAAGTTGTTGACGATTAAAAGACTATTACTATTTCATTTAATAGCGATTGCTTTGAATTGTTTTCATTTATATGACAGGTAAAATCTTTGGAATTAATAGATTTAATGCTGTATAATCGATTATATAGAAAAGTAGTAATGTCTACAATAAGCTAAAAACTGTCTGAAATGTGAATGCAGGTCAATGGAGAATTCGGCTTTCTGAGCAGCCATGCGCTCCCTTGAGGAAGAAACTTTTGTCTCATAGGAAACGGTGATTATCTAGCAATATTTTATAATATGATATATTATTTGCGTTCTCCAGCAATGCAACGAAATGCATTTTTCAGAATAAATCTGATTATATGCCATGATTTGATATAGATAATTTATTGTAAATTATTAGAATTTTGATCATGTAGAATGTTCAGTGTTTTCGGAATCTTGCTGAGACTTGAAGCCCTGGTCTCACGATTTTGTAGAAACAATATAGAAACAAAATAGTTTGCCAATGTACTTATGACAACAGATTAGCAAAAGGATGATGCACAGTCCTACTGGGCTAATCTGATGCTGAAAGAAATGAATATAATATCTCGAATTCAAAATCTCAGATTGTTAAATCATTAACCTTCTGCCATATTCTTGTCTGTGGGGAGAATGTGATGCAACAACAAGAGGCACAATAGAGTGTTTGTGTGCTGGAGAATCCTGGCAACTCATTCCCTTGGGCCAATAATCCCTCCGGTCATTGCCCCCACCCTCCCTCTTCCATTCCCTCTTTTTATCCCGCTCTCTTTCCACCTTTCGTCTCACACACATACACTTCTCAAAGCAGCCAAGTTAGTTTAGATCAGTTTCACATACAGGTGCATATTTTCCCTCATGCACGGTTTGTTTTGTGGAAACGGTTGATGGTTGACGATTTGTTGCTTCTTTCAGGTACAGGTTTCTCAGGAGACCTTTCTAACAGCCAGCTGATCCCTGTGTTCCTCCATCCTCTCACCTCACAAATAAGACCTCAGGGATCTCATTAGCAATCCACACAGGTTTGTGGATATAGTGAGGCATTGACCTGTTGCCTGGGTTACAATGCAGTCCCCGTGTCCCAGCATAAACTCCTGTTAGACTTGGAATTCTCAGATCCTTTGTTCAATGCACAAAGATGCACGTTCTAAATTGTGATTATTGACTGCACAAGTAGTTTAAATAATTATTTATTATGTGAATCAAACAGGCAGTAAAACTACAGAGCCCCATATATACAGTATTTTATTTTTGTTTAAAGTATTATTATATGTGCATCAAATAGACACACACACACACACACACACACACACATATATATACACACACATTAAAAACAAGATCTGCAGATTCATGGCCAGAAAAGTGAACTGTGCATAAATCTATTATACTGTACTGACATTTCTTTACCTGCTGTTTTTGAAGCTGCCTATGCAAGTGATGCTACTGATCCCTGAAACCTATTTAGTAGGCCTGTCCTGAACAGACCTTTAGCACAAGTACTTCATTGTCCCAATGAAACCTTAAATATAGCTCTAAAACCTAAAAGCAGGATTTAATAGTGCTTTTATGACAGCATAGGGAGTGGATCCTTATTTTTATAGTCAACAGTCTTTTGACGAAGTGCCTTTTTCCACATATATTCCAGATTTAAGTTCAAATGTTACAGGTGGGCAGACTTCTTACTTTCTCTTCATCTTTAAGTTATAAAAATTAACAGAAGTTCACACTGCCATTTGAACTGATAAGCCAGTCTGAATATAACCATTAAAATGGTCTAAATCTATAAAAAAAAGACTATTTGATTCATACGCAAGTCTTTTCAATGATGTTAAACATTTTTGACATTGATAATCTTGCATAATCTTTGTAAAAAAAAAAAAATTATCTAACAGGTTTTCTGATGTCTTTGAATTTGAGATAATTTATTTTTATTGTTTTTTACAGGCAAATAAGTCAATAATGTAAAAATAGTCTAAAAGGCATATTTTTCAGCTGGGTTTAATTTCTGCTGTTTTCATATTGTCTATCCAATGCCCCAGTGGCGTTTATTATCAGTGTAAACAATGTAAATAATCATAGGGGCACACAGAGGACACATTTACTCATTGCTGAATGTCTTTGTTTTTTACAAATCTAATCTAATGATGAGCACTGGAAAGGAGAGTAACACTGAATAAAAAGGAGAGAAGGCTTATTCTAGTCTGTTGCCCTAAAGTCTGACCCAGAACTGAGGATGGGGCGTGGCCTTTTTGAAGGTTAAAAGCTTGTCTCATTTGTGTACTCAGAAACCCTGAGGCACTTCCACACTAAACTAACCAATCACAGAACACAAGACACACCTGCTCTTAGAAGAAGGCCAGGGATTGGTCCCAGCATAAAAATGACACCTGGGCAGGGCTCCAAGGTGTACCTGAAAACCTAGATGTTTTGTAGGAATAGTTTCTTCGCTTCAGGAGCTTTTGGAGATTGTGTTTCTTCTCGTGCTTGAGACTCCATTACTATTGTCTATGCATCTTCATCAGGTACCTTCAGACCGGTTCGAGAGGTCTGGCCTAACATGTAAGGAGCAATCATACCTTTAACAAGTGGAAGGACCAGGAAGTGATCTTCCTCAGCTAAAGCGACGCTGCGACACAATGGCATCTCTTGTCCATGACTCCATACTGAATGACGGCAACAGGAATTCATGGGGTAACTAATAGTTTTTTATTTTTATACGTTCAACAATTTGACTAAATTCATTAATTGCCAAAAAAAAAGTATATTTTGTATTTTCATGTATTTCCGTTAATATATACATTAGTATATTTTACTAATAGTAAATGCAAACTATCAAAAAATACAATGAGGTGGAAACCAATATAAATTATATTTCAGATAAACACAATCTTCCTTACGTTCTTTAATGTAAAAATCAAGTATTAATTTCAGGATGACATATGAATCATTAAGATTTGTGAAACATGAAAGACTATGAGTGCCCAGCATGTTAACTTTCACTTCCGTAATGTGTCAAACCAGTTTGATCAGTTTAAAACAAAGGGGTATGAAGTAGACTATGTAAAGCATTAAAAGAAATTGTTAAATAATGAAACTAACATTTTTAATGTTATAGTATTGAGGTGTATTGTACAAATTAGACTTGCATGTGAGAAATTGTTGAAAGACTTTTAAAATTGATTGACACATGGACCCACGCTCTGATACAATCTCATACATACCATTTTTCCTGTATTAAAATTAAATATTTTTCCTGTTCTAATAAAAAGGTACAAGGAAGACAAAATATGGCCTGATAAAATTGATATATTTAATGTTACTGTGAGCTTTGACATTAAATAACAATAGAGCCAAAATGTAAAAATTCACTTAGTTTGGTTTCAGAAGTAAGCGAATTATCTAATCGAATCTTATCTAATCTATTGTACAGGTGAGGGGTCAGTCAGGTGCACACTCGGGTATAGGTGACAAAGATCAGCCATTTTGATTAGCATGACTAAGCGCTTTCCTTACCACCTATGTTGTGTGGCTGTAATGGGATTTGGAGGCAGTAGACGCAATTTTGTTTTGATGAAGGTGCAACCAATTAGTCAAACTCTCCCAGGTCATGGAGACGTCTCAAAGGTCATGGTTTCCAAGGAGGCAGACCAGGGCATACACCTAAGAAATAAACTTCTGGTGTTACAATGTTTTCATTCTTTCTAATAATAGTTGTGAAGAAAATGCGTAAGTGCATAGTGAAACTGGAAGTGGTCCAGTCTGAATGAACATGTACGGTAATATGCTTGCATCAAAAGCCTTTGGGGTCTGTTGCAAGATAAGCAGCATGTAAAGGAACTATATAAAGCTATAAATGAAGATGGGCCAGTCAGGAAAATAGATAATCATTAACAAACACCTTATAGGTATAGGCATAGAGCCCTTGGCTCCCTTCATGTTTCATGCTGAACTGAAAACAATTAGATGGAACAAAAATGGCAAACACTGGATGCCAATCTCCATCTTATAAGGCAGTTTTGGATGTTATTCCTTCTCTAATACTGCCTGGTAATGATGCAGATGGTCCTCCACGGGCATCGTTAAAAATACTTTGCATCTGGGTGTGGACATGCAGACTATGCAAATACAAGCACATATAAATACACAAAGGAAAATATGTTGTGGTGTGATGCCCATTCCTTGGCTGGATCATTTGAATATTATGATGCAGAAGAAGTTCGTTCATTGTCTCTAGGGTACATCTTACCCGGCAGTGCTTGGCTGTTCACTGATGTTCTAACACTGTCTGGTAACGATGCACTCTGGGGGCTCAGTGACCATGACTTTAATAGAAAATGAACATGAAATGCTTTAAAAAAAAAAATGTGATCAAGTATGGAATGCAGCATATTTTGACTTTAGAATGTGTTTAAATGCTCTTTAATAAATCAAGTTAATGACTTAAAGCAGAAAGACTGGATGAGACCGCTTGATTATAATAAAAGGAAATATAATTAAAAGAAGCCATCAGTAAAGTTCTGAACCCCACCCTGTTACGTCAATATGCCTTCATGAATGTCACAAAAGTAATTCCTCCATACTCGCACACCCTCTAATGTGTAATGTGCCATTCAACGATCAGTTCATCCTCCTTTTCTTGCATCTTATTGTGTGCATGACACTTGAGATCTGTGTGACAAGCACTAATTGAAGTGCACACAGTTCACCTTTCCTGTTCGCCTTGCCAAAGAGGATGTAATGCCAGTCAGTAAAATTAGAAAAATGATTAAGGTTGATTTTTGGTGTGTGTGTGTGTGTTACTGATTTGAAACCCATTTTACTTATTTTACAGGTCATTATGTATTCCACGATGGAATGTGCAAAGAAAAGCCCAAATGTTTTATGTGATTTAAACAAGTAAATAATAAAGGGGAGATATAAATAAAACAGACTGATGGGACAACTTATGTGACAAATCTATGGAAAATAAAAAAAGATAAATTTCGATGGAAAATATATCTGCAGGCATGACTCAGTAAATCATTTGGTTGTATGCTGAATGGGAAGAAGGAAATAATGCATTTTCTATTCATTTATTATAATTTCAGGGGCATGTTTACCCAGAAATGAAAATTCTTTCATCTTTTACTCACCTTCATGTCGTTCCAAACCTGTATGAGACACGCAATCACAGAAGAAGATATTTTGAAGAATATTGCAGCTGTTTTTGTCCATATAAAACATAAACTGACAAAGTTGTCTCAAAAATCCATTTGGATGTTGATGCTTGGTTCTGACAGTGACTCTTTGAACCTCTGCTTGCACTTTATCCTTTACTAATAGACCCTTTAAACGGTTTCCTTCAAGATCTTTCTCCTGAAAAAATAACCACTTTAATTCGGTCATTCTGCTTTCATCTCTTCTACAGTCACATGACATCAGACCCTTTCCTCTGCCTCTCCGCTGCAGTAAAATCCTCTGATTTGTGTCTTACCAGGCAAGTTTAGATGTTGATACTCTGTCTAATACTGCCTGGTAATGCCATCAATCACAAGGAATTGGATCACCATTTTTCCTTTTCCCTCCATACCTGCACTGCCACAATGGAACCGTTTTTTCCATTAATTTATTTACTTTTTAAAAAAAGTATTAATTACTTTTATTAAAAAATATGGTTCTGACTCTTCCTTGTCATATTGTTTAACTTATTTTGTTTAAATGCACACTACATGTACATTTATTCTGTATTTTGGTCAATAAACACAATGAAACTGAATTCCAATCAAATATGTGTGTGACTTTGTGTGTTAATTTGTAGATGACACAGGATTGACACTTTGACCAATAAGGTCCATTAACTAATTAACTATTTATTTATTTATTTATTTGGTTGCTGGATAAGCATTTTTAGACATACTTGAAATGATATAATTCAATCTGTATGACAGATAAAAATATTTTTTTTTTTTTTAAATAACAGATTTAAGCTATTTAAATGTGTATAAATATATATTGTGATCTGACTGTATCTATCAGGCAACGTTTACTTTCCACAAAAACTTGCAGAGCAATAGGTAGCTACACATTTAGGACTGCTTTTATTATTCTATCTATATTGCGAGATCAAATATATGTGGATGTATAAACTCAGACAGCATGACTTAATCATCAAAT
Source organism: Sinocyclocheilus grahami (assembly GCF_001515645.1). Taxonomy (NCBI): domain Eukaryota; kingdom Metazoa; phylum Chordata; class Actinopteri; order Cypriniformes; family Cyprinidae; genus Sinocyclocheilus; species Sinocyclocheilus grahami. The sequence continues at coordinate 250,449 of NW_015506403.1, forward strand.
GTGCTTTTTTGGGGTAATAGAAACCGTTGAACATGTAATATTAAAAATGTCGGAAATATAATCTAGAGAGAATTAAAATGATAAAGAACTTAAAGGGTAATAATAAAGAAGATAAATTGGAAATTAGGAAAATGATTAAAATAAGGTATTAATCAAAGAATAGTAGTGAAATATATAGTAGAAACCGGATTAAACAAACGAATTTGATGGTTAATGAATTAAATAAATAAAGCAAAGGAATAAGGGAACACACAAGCTGGGGTTTTTTTGGCATGGGAGCTGAATTGCGCTACGGTGCGGAATACGCCAAAAATTCGAGAATTCCGAAGAAGACTTAATCATCCAGTCCACTAGATGGCAGCACTTACAACATGTGGCCTTGACGGTTTACAATAACAACGAATAAACCGAACTGGGCTACTACGAATATGCAAAGGAAGCAACAAAGAAAGTAGACGTAGATATGCAGATAAAGTATGGTGTGAGTGAAATGAAGTGTGTAATCAAGCAACATGTGAAGACAATTGGAAATTAGGAAAATGATTAAAAGAAGGTATTAATCAAAGAATAGTAGTGAAATATATAGTAGAAACCGGATTAAACAAACGAATTTGATAGTTAATGAATTAAATAAATAAAGCAAAGGAATAAGGGAACACACAAGCTGGGTTTTTTTTGGCATGGGAGCTGAATTGCGCTACGGTGCGGAATACGCCAAAAATTCGAGAATTCCGAAGAAGAAGACTTAATCATCCAGTCCACTAGATGGCAGCACTTACAACATGTGGCCTTGACGGTTTACAATAACAACGAATAAACCAAACTGGGCTACTACGAATATGCAAAGGAAGCAACAAAGAAAGTAGACGTAGATATGCAGATAAAGTATGGTGTGAGTGAAATGAAGTGTGTAATCAAGCAACATGTGAAGAATAGATGGCAGAAATATTGGGAAGAAGAAAGAACAGGGAGATGGTTTTATAGCATTCAAAGAACTGTTGGTAAATACAGAGTAACAGGAAGAAATAGACATGAGGAAACTATAATCTCAAGTCTTAGATTTGGCCATACTGCTCTTAATAGCAGTTTGAAGAGAATGGGGAGACATGAAACTGGAAAATGTGAATATTGTATTATGGAGGAAAATGTAGAGCATGTTATAATGAAGTGTCCAAGATACGGAAAGGAAAGAAAGATACTTATTGATGTCCTCAAGGAAAATAAAGAAAAACTTAATTTGATGAACATTTTGGGGAATGAATCAGGGGATAAAAACTTTCAATTTTTAATGCGTTATTTAAAGGACACGGGATTATATAATAGAATTTAGTGAAGAGTACGGTCCTGATCTACACTCCTAATCAGTAGGTGGCGGTAATGCACATAAAAGTTGTATGCCATTAAACACCAAGAAGAAGAAGAACTGGGCTACTACTTCCTTATCACGCTTTACGACATCATTTAAAAATAAACAAATACTTTCTATCAAAACCATATTTGTTGACCAAAAGACATGTCTGGAATTCCGCCGGATTCTTGGCAACCCCCCACAGTATCGCTGGACACAACGTAAGTCGCAATCTAGACATTAGTAATAGATTTGTGAATGAATGAGCCACGTCTTGATAACACATATAAAAAGCTGTGATCATTGCTTTAATTGTTTCATTATTTATAGATGTAGAAAACGCAAAGATTTGCCGCATGTTTGTAAAAAGTTAAAGATCTAATCACGTTGATCAGTTGTACTGGTTAGAATAGATTAATTGTGATTCTCGACTCATTCGGTTCTTTCGAACTGTTTCAAAAATCACTCGTTCACTGATTCTTTTACGTTGTAACGTAATTACGTCGTCACATTTTTATTTTATTATATATATAAAACGATATATAAAAAGTCTCTGAAAGATGTTGCATTCTCTTATATACAGAAGCAAGATGATGGAGTGTGTTGGTAATTTCTGTCTGCATGGCAAATAGGCTACTACATTCACAAACAAAAATTTGCTAAATATATACCAAAATGTTACTTACTTTTACTAGAAATTGAGTCACTGAAAGAGTCCTCAATGCTTATTTAAATCATTAAGCATTTTTCTTTCCAGAATGGTAATATTTTAAAGTCCTCTTTCATTTTTACTTTTATCAGCCGCCTGTTTCAATCTGTTGTAATTTATACTGATTCCTTTAAAAAAATGCAGCTACTTGAGGAAAAACCAACTGTTTCTCACACAAATCTGACACTAGTAGATATTAACCTTTACCAGCATGCATATTACGACCAACCATCACTTTACACTGTCTTTCCAGGATGGGAACTATCGTGCTTGAACTGTACTGGAATCATGCGCCAAAAACATGCAAGAATTTTGCAGAGTTGGGCAGAAGAGGATATTACAACAACACCAAGTTCCACCGCATCATCAAAGACTTTATGGTTCAAGGAGGCGATCCAACAGGGACAGGTGAGGATGAAAACAAAACTCATTCAACAGTCCTTTTAGATATTACATTTGACAATTCCATAAGATGCATCACAGTATGCTGATTTAAGCGGCTGTTTGTTGTTAAAGAAATCACATTCTACATACATGGAGGATGAAATAAAGGTGGTGAATATGTTGTACCAAGCAAAACCATCTACTTTTGTCTTCAGTGCAATGGACTTTATTTTTAATTTACTGTAATGGTTTGTTTAGTTTGTACAATTTATTTATATAAAAATGTATTCTATATTTGCAGGTCGTGGTGGTGCATCTATATATGGCAAGCAGTTTGAAGACGAATTGCATCCAGAGTTAAAATTTACAGGTGAGTAATATAATGCATGAGTAGATTTAAAAGTATTTTAAATAGCACTGCTATTTACAAAACTATAAAAAGTTTGTAAGCTGCTCAATAGATCCCATGGAGAATAAGTAGAATAAATTGCTAGGGAAATATTTTGTCAGTTCCCAAAGCTACAGCATCATTTTATAAAAAATGTCCAGCGTAATAACTAGGTTACAGCTTAATTTTTTATATTATAATTCAGCAAGTGCTTGATTTATTTATATTTTTTGTAGGCGCTGGAATTCTCGCAATGGCTAATGCAGGGCCAGATACAAACGGAAGCCAGTATTTCCTCACGCTGGCTCCCACACAGTGGCTGGATGGGAAACACACTATATTTGGACGGATCTGCCAGGGCATTGGAGTTCTTAATCGTATTGGCATGGTTGAAACCAACAGTCAGGACCGCCCTATGGATGACATAAAAATTCTAAGAGTGAATCTACCTAACTAAGACGTATGCTTGCATAAAGTTTTATGGCTTATTTTTGTACAGTCCTTTTATTACATTAAACTTTCAGAGTTTTCATAAAATATACTCTCTGCTCTCTTGATTCTCCTGTACAAACCCATGGCCACATGGTGGTGTCTTAACAGTACGAGTTTGGGTTCATTATAGAAAAATGTATTTTTAATGTTTGCATTCCTTTACATTACACCAAATGACACACAGAAAGGTTATGAATTATTTGGCAACCAGCTTGAATGTAATTGGAGATGACAATCATGATTTGTTGAACACAGTCACACTGCATTAGTTGCTTATAGATTTGAAATGCTTTCTTTGGAACAGAATTAGAGAAAACTTGATTATACAATTTCTCTTATCTCAAATATAGAAATAAAGCGTACTCATGGCACAGCACAAGGTCACCCACAGAATATGCAGTCATAAATCATTGTGACTTTTCTAACTCCTGGCAGTGATGCTAATTATTAAATATTCAATATTTAAAACTATATTGAATATATGTTAGGCAAAGAACTTTAAAAAGGTTTTAACACAAATAGCACACACAATGTGGCCTAGCAGTGACTTTTTTTTGGCAGAACAACATCAGTTTGAACTAATATCACCATAAACCTGGTTTTCTGGACAGATGTTTCATGATCCAAGACTTCAAAAGATTTTTATGGAAGCCCACATTTCAGAGTGCAGCTATCCTGGATTAAGCTTAATCTGTGTCTATGGAAAAAACTAAACAAAGCCATAGAGGTAATGACCCACAAAATCCTATCATTGTTGGAGCCTAAAAATGGGTGTTTGTTGTCTATGAAGTTAGTAAGCAGATCCTATCGAGGAATAGAATAAATTTTAAAATTTTATCATCTGGGATCAGATTGGGAAAATTACCAGACAGAAAGAAAAATAATTTCTCTCTTCAGTCTGTTCATTGTCTCTGTAAAATGCATGAAACACTCTTCTATATAAATAAAGATATTTATGATTTGTAGACTAATCTGACGGATGTTAAAAAGATTCTGCTACACATTCTGTTAATACATAATACATTCAATTTTTTTACAATTAAACTGTTTCTGCTTTATATGTATAATACATCTAAAAAGATACTAGAATATGAGTTTTAAAAAAATGACTAAAGACTACATACTATGAAACATGCAACTAGAAAAATACATTTATCTCCCAGTCCATGACTTATATTTTCCAAAAACAAAAGAAATATCAATAAAGCTCTTACCAGGGATCACATTAAACAATGCCTGACTGCTCAATTAATCTCATAGCAGGTTAACTTGCATGAGAAAATCATAAAGAAAATCTCTAATAAGCTGTCCCCTGAGAACACCCAACTGTCAAAATCATGACTGCTTTGTTTGTTTTGTGTTTGTATAGTAAAAGTATCTGCATCTGTAAAGGCGAGATTTAGTTTTTGCTGTGAGACAAATAATCATTGCTTTTTTAAGTATTTTGTCAAAACTTGGGCTCACAAACAGCACTAATGGATTACGGTCCATAAAAGTTTTTATATAAAACAAGCTTATTTTATGCAGAAGAAAGGATATATGCAGTTGTGGTGGAGGATACCTTACGCTAATGTTTTGCCTTTTTAATATATTAAAGGGGTCATGATGTTGCTAAAAAGAATATTATTTTGTGTATTTGGTGTAATGCAATGTGTTTATACGGTTTAAGGTTAAAAAAACACATTATTTTCCATATAATGTACATTATTGTTGCTTCTCTATGCCCCGCCTTTCTGAAACGCGTCTTTTACAAAGCTCATCGTTCTGTAAAAGCGAGGTGTGCTCTGATTGGTCAGCTATCCAGTGTGTTGTGATTGGCTGAATACCTCAAGCGTGTGACGGAAATATTACACCCCTACAATACTGTGATGCCGTCTCCCAACAGGACGAGACAAAACAAATAAAACGAGGCATTTGTTGCATCCAGTGGGGACATAATTACTGATTATAATGAATTATACTGTCTTTATACGCGTTGCGTTGCATATACATAATATACATGCACACACAATTGTCAATTTATATATTTTTATTCCTTATTTACTTGTTCTATTTTTATTTTTATTATCTGTGTTTTTTGTTCTGTCACTGTCATTCTGTTACACTGTGGAAGCTTCTGTCACGAAAACAAATTCCTCGTATGTGTAAACATACCTGGCAATAAAGCTCATTCTGATTCTGATTCTGATATCGCGCTGCGTAAACATTAAACCATGTCTGCATTTGTGATCGGAGAAACAACAAACAACAAGTTTACTCAGTGTACTCTACACTGCTCAAAACTCGCGTTTGAATCATCAGTGGCAAATTATTTTGCCAGACTGTCCATGCAAAGTTGGAACTGCCCCACTTTATAGAAACAGCCTTTGTGCCACAGACGCACTGTAGGCTACCGGTTCAGGAAGCAGTCCTCATCCTCCATAAAATGCGCAGGACACATCTAAATATTTGGGTTAAACTGTTCTGGAACGGTGTTGTAAATACAACTTAACCTCTGATTTCTAGTTGTGTCCTCTTTTGGAAGACCAAACAAAGCAGTTTCAGTTTCACAACGAACTTAATATTAATATGTAATATTAATTAATTAGAGAGAGAGAGAGAGAGAAGGACCAATTTCTGATTCTTTTACTGAATTACAGCACTAATTTAAACATGAATAAGTGAGCTACACATTAAGTGAATCTATCAGTTCAAATAAATTGTCATCCTTCATACAATGCACACTCACCTATAACAGTTATTGTTATATTGATTGTAGCTTCCAAGAGAGCTGAGGTATCCAAGACATATGGCGTAAGAGTAAAAAATTTGAGTACCAGCATCCATCCATACCTTACAAAGAAATGAGCAAGTAATACAATTCAGAAAGAGTAACATAAAAAGCAGGATACAGAATATGTATACTCATGCTGATGTTGAAAATTGAGATGAGATGGTAGATTAAATCATGAGTCCAGATTTTCTGTAACTCACTCTATGCTCTCTAATGCCTTTACCTGTGGGTCAGCTAGCCGTGTCAGATCTGGGTATATATAATAGTGGGTGCCGTTTATGGCACCAGGTAGAGTGACCCCTCGTAGGAGCAGTATCAGGAGCATAACTCAGAATGTTGCTGTGAAATAGACTGCCTGTAAATATAATAATAATATTTTTAATTAGATCTTTAATTGACAATAACATAGGCAGTCTGGGTATTGCATGCTGGAAATTGCTTTCAGTTCTGAAACCAGTAATAAAAAGATTTGAAATTATTTTCTTATTTAAGCCATTTGCAGTACATTTTGTCATTACACCCTCTGTTTATTAATGACAGCTAATAAGTATGTCTGTTAAGACTGTAACTAATACGAATCACAACGAAACAGCGTCACACACCGTGGCCTTGAGTGAGCGGAGGCCCGGAGGCCTAGAGTGAGCCGCGGCCTAGAGTATGCGGAGGCTGGCTTGAGTGAGCAGAGGCGGGCGGGCTTGAGAACGGCACGGCTGGCGGATTCGACGAAGGAGCGGCGGGCAGGCTTGCGGCAACCACATGTGACGACCCCGGGCTGGACTCCGCTTTGTCCACGGGGAAAGACGATCCGGCGATCGACAGCGCGAAGTTGATATATTTCCTCAGTGACCAGCATGGATCAGCTCCAGGCATGACGAAGCGGATATCGTCCTCTTTTGGAAGACCAACCAAAGTAGTTTTGCTTTCACAACGAAACACACATCGCCTTCACGACATGGCGGCGGCGGCAACAACAATACAACAGCGAGAATAAAAGTTACGCCTTCTTTCTTTGCGTGAACATTTGGGTGGCATTATGCAAATCTTCCCACACAGTGACGTAGACATGTGGGGGCGTGTTAGAACGAGCCGTTTTAGGTAGGCGTGTTTGACTCGTAACTTTTATAAAGAATATCTCTTTGGATTTGAGACTTTAGTCTTTGCAACTTTACAGATCTGCTTTACGCACCAAGAGCTTGTAACACTCCAAAGAGAAAGGAAAAATTTAAATCACATCATATGACCCCTTTAAAAGTATATAACATATAGCAATAAACATTAAGAACCCATATACCAAGACCTAACCTGATGCAATAATTTCACAAAACATCTGGTTCATATATAGTACCTAAATAATATTCAATACATATCCCTCTCCCAATCCTGGCATAAGCATCAATGTTTGGTAAAAGAGGGGGCAAAAAATAAAACATAGCCTGAGAAAAATATCATATTTACTTACAAGTAAATGTGATACAAGGCCTCCATGTATACATACATACATCTGACCTTTAACCAAATGTACCTGTGTTCCACAGATTGCTGCAGCTGGCCCAGGGCAGTTCCACACTGAAGGCTGAGAAAAGGTACAGAAAGGCCCAGGCTATGATGATGATGTAGGTGATTGAGCCATAGACAATTATCATTTGACTGGCATAACCCATTCCTGAAAAAGAGAGTTGTGTTAGAACTGAATTTTTAAACAAATGTTGCCTTATTGTACTTGACAATAAATTTAAATAATGTATAACACACAGTATGCAATAAAATATGAAAATTTACATGTTAGAGACAGAGGATACTGTTTAAAATGTAATAACATATAATTAAACATATTTTATTATTATAGTTCATTATTATTTATTTTAGTAATTAGTAATAAAAGCTTGGTGTTGTGGGTCACTAAATGAGTTATCTTAAGGGTGATAACTAGCTTCTGCAACTAAACGTATTTGTTGAAAAAGTCATTATTTCAAATATAAACTTTTAGCACATTAACTTAAAGGCCACAGAAACATTGTTAGCAAATGCATTACAATTTATACAGCAGCAGAATCAAGTCCGTAATACAAGCAACAATTTTTTTTTTTAAATCTACATTTTAACTATATGCTACCAACATTTATTTATTTTAAAAATACAAAAACATGACAAACAACTTTGTAATTTCACTACATTATACGATGTATCACATAATGCATACTAATCAAGAAGTGAGGAACCCACCTTCAAAAAGAGGACAGATCTTTCTCCAACATGTGATGCCTCCCTGATTCGTGTACTGACCCAAAGACGTCAAGCACAAAAAGCGGGATACCACAAGTAAGAAGGTACAGGACATATGGAATGAAAAAAGCCCCTAAGGATTTAAGAGATGGTATTTATTTATTTTACATCATTTGTATACCTTTAGAAGGTCAGTGATGTCCAGTATAACAGTCAGTTAGCACGATACATACTCTGTTCAAGTTGTGGAATCCCCCAATTCAACTGGAGATATGACTTTTCCACATACATTATCAGTGCTAAAAGGTTAAATGTTTTAATAAACATCACTAAGGTCATTGTGACCTCATGTCACATTCATTTTGAACACTTTATAATGTACAGCACATTAGGCCCAAAAATAAATGTTAAAATAAAAGATAAAAATCAACTTTTTAACAGTGTTTAGGAAAAAGTTTACAATTTTGTATTTACTTATTTTTTGTATTTGTATGTTTTTTAGGATTAATGTTATCTACCTAATGGAATACAAATGCAGATCACATATAAAGGTGTAACTGGTAGTGAATATATATGATTTAATAAACAAGCACAGTAATTTGTTATGTAAACTGACAGATGGTTTATAAATGCTTCTCAATAATTATCACATACATGAAGTGATAGATAGGACTATAACACATAAAAAGTTACAGATTATGTTTAGTCCCTTAATCACACATAACATAAAAACCATAATCAACTCTGTCAACAACTATCTAGTCCAAAACTACTCACCTCCTCCATTTTTATAACAAAGATATGGGAACCTCCAAACATTTCCGAGCCCAATGATAGCTCCAGCCACAGTCAGCAGAAATTCAATCTTGTTTGCCCATTGGCCTCTCTCTTCAGGACTTAGATCAGCCTGTTGTTTCCCTGTCCGCCTGGTGGAGGAGCCTGCCATACTCACAGTGTTTATGTCCATCAGTGCTTTGGTAGGTGTGTGTGAATGATTTGAAGAAGCGAATCTAGACACAGTGAATATCTAGACTCGTTGGGGTGTTTGTGTATTAGCGTGATTATTTACCACTGCTTTTAAGCATTATCAGGGGTGGGCAGCGGGTGATCAGCCTGCCAGGTTTTTTATCCTGAGGGTGAGAGTAGAAATGTGTTAAATTGTTCCATTCAGTTCATTAGTTTTGCGACTGTAATCATTTTAATAAAAAAGGTTTCTTCTCAGCAATCAAAGGATGCTGTCTATCATGTTGTGACCTGTGCAGTTCTTCCTGTGCCCTTTACTGTCATGCTCAGCTTCTGGTTATGGAGGGTATGAGAGGTTGATCTGCTGAATCCAGTAACCTGACAGCTAGTCATTATCTCTGTACTTTCGTCTGTGTTCATTGATTTCTGAGACACAGGGAAAAAATGTGCTCCTGCCACTAGCAAAATTTCCACTAGAATGTTCTTAAAAATGTACTATTTGATTTCTCTTTAAGAAAAAGTACGACATTCAATCCCCATAAAATCACATAAGACCAGCAGAACTTTATACTTCCTCTAGGCTAAAATTTAGATTAAACAAACGTATGCAAAACAGAAATATAAATGTGTATCTCTTATGGAAACATGACCACTATGTCCTGACAGAAGGGATTTCATAATGGCATATTTTATGTCAATTCCATAAGATTTTTATTTTAAAACAATGTAAAAAATATTTTTTTAAATTAAATTTTACAAAGTAATTGTTTACAATCCCAATATTTCACAACTACAATAAATAAACTTTGACACATAATAGTAAAGAAATTGTTTGGGATTTGTATATGTTTATGTAATAAATAAGGGGTCTTTTATGAATTTGCACTATGAATTAATATTAAGGTGTAGTTTTTTCCTACTGCCATTTAAAGAGTCTGATATGAGGAATGTCACTAGTTATTTTTATTAAGACTGTGTTTTCTGATAAGTGTTCATTGTTTTCATGGGAGACATATCTGAGAATTGCTTGGTTGTGACCTTATAGATATGTGACACCTTGTTTCTGTGTTTTCCTCTCTTCTGTTTAGTTTTAGTTCCTGTGTGCCCTTATTTGGTCATGTTCCTGGTCTCGTTTAGCCTCATTATTTTACCTCAATCACCTGTGTTTAGATAATTATTCTCATCTGTCTATGTATTTAATTCACTCCCTTTCAGACACTCTCTGTTCGGTCACTGTTATACTAAGTTGTGTTTTCCCTCGCTTACCTGCCTGAGTTTGGAGTCCATTATTAAAGGGGTCATGTGATGCGATTTCAAGTTTTCCTTTCTCTTTGGAGTGTTACAAGCTGTTCGTGAATAGATAAGATCCCTAAAGTTGCAAAGACTAAAGTCTCAAACCCAAAGAGATATTCTTTATGAAAGTTAAAGGGTTAGTTCACCCAAAAATGAAAATTAGCCCATAAATTACTCACCCTCATGTCATCCTAGGTGTATATGACTTTCTTCTTTCAGACGAATCCAGTTGGTGTTATATTAAAAATTGTCTTTGATCTTTCAAGTTGTTTAATGCATCAGTCCAAAAAAAGTTAAATAAAAACGCCCATCCATAAAAAAAAGTGTCTCACACGACTCCGGGGGGTGAAAAAAGGCCTCCTGTAGCAAATCGATGCGTTTTTGTAAAAATATCCATATTCAAAATGTAATAAATCACTTTAATGTAGTTTGTGCCAACAGTTGTACACAGAAGCAGTTCCGGGCTGATGAGGTATGAAGTTAGCGCTGCGCGCTGTCATATACACCTAGGATGACTTGATGGTGAGTAATTTATGGGCTAATTTTCATTTTTGGGTGAACAACCCTTTAATACTCGTCCACGCCCTCCTAAAATGTCTCATTTAAACACGCCTCCACATGTCTACATCACAGTGTGGGAAGATTTGCATAACACCGCCCAAATGTTCACGCAAAGAAAAAGACGTAACTTTGATTCTCGCTGTAGTATTGTTGCTACCGCCGCCATGACGTGGAGACGCTGTGTGTTTCATTGTGAAAGCGAAACCACTTTGTTTGGTCTTCCAAAAGAGGACACAACTAGAAATCAGTGGTTAAGTTGTATTTACAACACTGTTCCAGAACAGTTCAAATCAAATATTCAGATGTGTGCAACGCATTTTATGGAGGACGAGGACTGTTTCCTGGGAGAGTAGCCTACAATGCAGGTGTTCTGACAAATAATGCTGACTCACAGCCTGTAAGTACGTTTTCATATTTTGCCACTGATGATTCAAACGCGAGTTTTGAGCAGTGTAGAGTAGCGCTTGTTGTTTGTCGTTTCTCAACACAAATGCAGACATGGTTTTATGTTTATGCCAATCCGTAATTATGTCCACACTGGTTGCAACAAATGCCTCATTTGTAATGGATTTTATTGTTTTTGTCTCGTCGCTCTGGCCGGACAAGGCATCACAGTATAGTAAGGGGCGTAACATTTCTGTCACACGCTTGAGGTATTCAGCCAATCACAACACACTGGATAGCTGGCCAATCAGAGCACACCTCGCTTTTCAGAACAATGAACTTTGTAAAAATCGAGGCATTTCAGAAAGGCGGGGCATAGAGGAGAAACAATAATGTACAGTATGTTGAAAATAATGTTTTTTTTTTCAATCTTAAACTGCTTAAACACATTTCATTACACCAAATACACAAAATAATGTTCTTTTTTAGCAACGTCATATGACCCCTTTAAACTGAGAGTATTGGACTTTACCTGCTCTCTCCTTTGCCTTGCTTCTCAACACAACCCGTGATAGTCAAAAATAAGATGGCCTTGTGTTAAGGTTAAATTGATCAAAAACATGATTTGATTAATAATTTAATAATAGTAAGGCTCAAGCACTGCAATAATAGATGCAAACTTTAGGTTCTCATACTATCTTGTCCTAAACTCAGTATTTTTATAACTTCATTTGATCTGTAAACTTGCTCTGCAACCTCTTTGTGTCTTACAAAATTCATGCTTATACCATCACAATAAATGACTAATGGGAACATTGCACAACAGCTTTTATAACACAGGATTTGATATAACTCAGGACTGAATTCTTAAAAAAAAAAAAAAATCTGTTAAATTGAATCATCTGCATGATTACAGATTATTTCCTACTAGATTAGGTGAAGGATGAGAAGGCACTGTAGATTACATACTGAATGGCATGTATATTAACTAATGTAGCGTCTCGACCAATCTGACACACTAATTTTAATTTGATTTAACAAATCAATTATTCATGTATTGTATAAGGTACAAAATGCCTCTTAAATATTTTCTGTGAGTAAAAATTATGAATTCATTCATAATTTAAAGTGTCCACTTAGCAATCAGATTTAATTAAATTCAGGGTATTTCAAGTCTTTAGTATTAAAATAAATTTTAAAATATTTTATTAATATACAATAAAATTTTTATCTACATATCAGTGAAATCATATTAGTCATTCTATAATTTATAGTAGTTTAATAACAGCAATTTGATAAAAAAAAAGATTAAAAAAAGATCAGAAAGATCAATACCGATACACAAGGCAAGAGTTTTGTACATAAATGATTCAAGTATTGACAATTTAATTACACTTTAAATTAGTGTATGAACATTTAGCACCTAGCAATACCTTTGGCAAATTCTTCTTCTTTTTTTTCTCTTTTTAAAATTAAAATAAATAATATAAAAAATAAAGAGCAAAATAAAAATAAATAAAAGTTAAAGGGGTCCTATTATGCTCTTTTACAAAGTCTTGATTTTGTTTTGGGGATGTACTTAGAGAACATTCCAGCCTGATCTTGTTTGTGGGAAAGTAACATTATTGGGCTTCCTAGGGTTTAGTCATTTAAAGAAAGCTAATCTTTTTGTTCTTCATTAGCCTAAATTATATCACAAATAGGCCTAGCTGTCAAAAATTTGTCCAAAAACAATAATAAAGTCAATTTAGTTAAATCAGAAACGACAGTTTTTGGATGTTCTGTATGTCTAATGTTTACAATTCCAATTCAAACTCACAGATGGTCTGAAAGCCAATATCTTATCTCTGGATATGCATTTAAATCCCATCAATTAGACTGTTACGTAATCAGATTACTTTTTTCAAGTAACTAGTAAAGTAACACATTACTTTTTAATTTATAAGAGAATATCTGAGTTACTTTTTCAAATAAGTAACACAAGTTACTTTGTTTCCAATGTATTGATTGACAGCTCTCCTGTCCCCATGTTGAGAGAAATCAGAAGATGTTACTGTAGTTCTAAAAAAAATACGAATATACATTAATTAATCTCACTCACAAAAACTAAAAAAACACAGATTCCGTATTCCTCAAAATGAATAAAAATAATGCAACTCAGAATATGACGCAAACCTGCAATAATTAAATGTTAAACAACACAAATATCCTTTATATTTAATCCCATTCTATTTGCTTCTGACCTTCGACGAGCCAGTTCAACCGTACTAATAAGCAAAAATTACTCTAGACAAACATTTGTGTGTCTTTTTTTATTGCTGAAGTGTGTTGAAATTTCTTCTTCTGCATTCTACTGTACAGACGTAAATGTACTTTCCCTTCAGCCTGAGGCGCATTCATTTCACTTTTGGTGTGAAAAGGCTTTTATATTTGCCAAAAATATAACTTTTTTTATTTTAAAAACAAACAAGCAAGCCCTGTCCAGATTTAAAAAGTAACGCAAAAGTAACGTAACGCATTACTTCCCATAAAAAGTAACTAAGTACCGTAATTAGTTACTTTTTTATGGAGTAACGCAATATTGTAATGCATTACTTTTAAAAGTAACTTTCCCCAACACTGTTCATAAGTTATATGTATTTATAAAATGTGTCTTAGGCTACACTTGATAATGCATGTACAGGTGCATCTCGATAAATTAGAATATCGTGGAAAAGTTCATTTATTTCAGTAATTCAACTCAAATTGTGAAACTCGTGTATTAAATAAATTCAATGCACACAGACTGAAGTAGTTTAAGTCTTTGGTTCTTTTAATTGTGATGATTTTGGCTCACATTTAACAAAAACCCACCAATTCACTATCTCAACAAATTAGAATACTTCATAAGACCAATAAAAAAAACATTTTTAGTGAATTGTTGGCCTTCTGGAAAGTATGTTCATTTACTGTACATGTACTCAATACTTGGTAGGGGCTCATTTTGCTTTAATTACTGCCTCAATTCGGCGTGGCATGGAGGTGATCAGTTTGTGGCACTGCTGAGGTGGTATGGAAGCCCAGGTTTCTTTGACAGTGGCCTTCAGCTCATCTGCAGTTTTTGGTCTCTTGTTTCTCATTTTCCTCTTGACAATACCCCATAGATTCTCTATGGGGTTCAGGTCAGGCAAGTTTGCAGGCCAGTCAAGCACACCAACACCATGGTCATACCAACTTTTGGTGCTTTTGGCAGTGTGGGCAGGTGCCAAATCCTGCTGGAAAATGAAATCAGCATCTTCAAAAAGCTGGTCAGCAGAAGGAAGCATGAAGTGCTCCAAAATGTCTTGGTAAACGGGTGCAGTGACGTTGGTTTTCAAAAAACACAATGGACCAACACTTATGGAGTAACGCAATATTGTAATGCATTACTTTTAAAAGTACTTTCCCCAACAATGACAGTGACCTTACTGCTGCTCAGTTCCGCACAAGATTAAACGCTATCATGTACATAAGCAGCTTTCTGCCAGCTTCTAAATAACCTTAATAATAAGTAAGTAAATAAGTAGAAATAATGTACAGTCAGCACAAAATAACCTGTATCAGTTTGTAGGCTATTTTGAGATAATTATCAATTGACTGCATTTTCCTTCTACTTACTAACAAGGCTACTCACCAAATAAATACATGAAATGTTAATTTGAAAGTTATTTCTTACCTGTTAAATGGAGATTCCGCTAATAAAACAATAGTTTGAGGTCTCATTTTCAATACACTAAGACTTAATGTGGCGCCACTTGCGTTTGTTTGAAGCGAGAGAGCGCGAGTCCGCGGTGTGATAGGACATGTATCAGTTACCCGGATGTGTGGTTGCCATGGACGACAAGTATAGATAATGCCTATAAATGATGATGATAATAATAATACAAATATGTGATATCAAGTAATTATTAATAAGCTTGATTTCTCAAGAATATGAGTGGTGCTTGCCTGTCTACAACTGGCAGCCACAATGATTAGTTGGGGTTGTATAGATACAGTGTTATGGCGTTCTCAGTGTTTTTAGGGGGTGGTTGTTTACTGACCCCATATGTTTTTTTTGTAATAGGTATTCTATATATAAAAAAAAAAAAATAGAACAGAATTTAAAAACTAATAGAATAATGTTTTCTGATACATTACTTTTTAAATAGTCATTTTTTAATAGTTTGTTAAAATCCCCCAAAATATTGACAAATGTTTTTTTCATACCAAAATATAGATGTTAAAACTAGGCTGACCCCCTGAAAAGTGTCTGAAAGTGTTTCAAGTACTAAATGTAGCCTTGCTTTTATTTGGTTTTACTATTTGGCTGCAGTATTGAACTGCAAGGCTCTCCACATGAAAATGTAATAATGATCAAACAAGAGGAGCACATAATCTTTATTAGATTGATCATTTTCTCCTTTTTAAACTGCTTTAAATTGGAAATTTTGGTGATATAAACATCACTTTTCTTACTCTAAACATTTCAAATAAAACAAGATAACCATACCTGATATTTTCTACATTCCAACCCATTCAGCAATAGTAATAATGCCTCAGCAAACCCCATTAATAAAAATGTAGATGATTAATAATAATAAATGTGTATTTAACATGTTTTTATTCAATTAATTTAAATTTACGTAAAAAATATTGTTTTAGAACTTATGTTTATTCCCTTGTTCATTTTTTAGTGTGTGTGTGTTTTCTCATTGAAGTCTAAACCAGATTTGAACGTTTCTTTGTTCTTCTTTTACGTTATTGTAGCCTTTGCTGTCATCTAGTGTACTACGTAGACAGTTCACAATAGAAAAGGAGAGTACATAATGTTCACCATTTCTGTTTCTTTCAAGAGCGATCCATCTTGTTCTCAGACATTCAAACATGCATCAGAGAAAAACACTTGAAGACATTTCCAGTTTTAATGTTGACATTACATTTAATCACATTCATTTTTATTATACAAGCCTTTCTCTTCAAAAGTTTATATGACTGAAAATAACATTCAACATGGAGCATGCCTGCTTTGCATTGTAAGAATGGGGAAGGGTTGCAACTGCAACATCAACAGACTATATGAGATCTCTGATCTGTTTATAGAGACTGCAATGTCCACCTAATGGAATGACTGTCAAGGCGTTGCTCTTTCTACAAATGGCTGTGGCAAAAGTAGTGTCTGTTGCGCCAACACAAACGAACACAGGAGAAGCTGACTACAACTGCATACCCATATATGTTATGTACATACACAGAATTACATACAAGAAAATGTAAATACTGTATATAAAGAAACATAATCAAAAAATCGAATTGAAATCGGAATTTCTGAGACGAAACATTAACATTAACACATCTTTTCATCAGGGAGGATAAAAACATTGAGTGTAAATCACCTCATCTGAGCATTTTACAAGTCCATCTCTGCATGGTACATTCATACAGAGAGTAAGATGGTTTGAGAGCGAGACAGTTTGAGGAGCTTCAGAAATGCAGTCTCCGGTAAAGAGTCCATGCATGGGCAGCTCTCGTTCTCTGACACATTTGAGACACATTCACATTAATGTACAGTACATCACAGTCATTGAGCTTCACCTAAGCTTTATTATGACAATGTAAGTTTACTGCCAATAGGACAGGTCATTCGATAAGGTCACTGCGAAACCCTCTTCAAGTGGAATACCATACCATACCAGGTTTAGATGAGAAACTCAATTATAATCACCCGATGAGAGTTGGCATTCCATAACTAAGAGGTTCAATTTTGTTTTCATGGAAACAAAAAAACTGTAAGGTTTAAACTCTTTCCCATTTAGGTCAATAAGCACATTCAGTCATTATACTTCTTGGTCAATTTTGAAAAAAAAAACATGATTTCACATAGGCATTTACAGTACTTTCAGATGATTGCTCACCCAATTACAATGTCAGTGCATTTAACCTGGGTCTAACATGTAACTCAAAGGCTAATTGCCCTTGATAAAGAATGAAATAAATGAGGTTTATGGAAGGTATAAAAACATAAAACAACTAAACCAACCAACCAACAAAACAAGCACTTACATGCCCCCACGCAATCAAAGTCAACACAGGAGTCTAGTTAGCATGTGCTACTGTACCTTTAAATTTCCACAATAGCTACACGTTATTTTAAAAGAGTGGATGAAAATCACTTATGGCACAATCAAGTTCTCTATGATCCCACACCTACAGACAAGATGACTAGATCGCCCCCCCCCACCCCCTCCGCTCAAGCCTGGTTTAAATACACATATAGCGCATGTTTATCAAGATGAGGCCTGAGAAAGACAGTAAACCCACTGCTGATCCAGTCCTTTCTGAATACACACACAACTGTGACTTGTATCACAGAACATGTTCTACAGCAACTCAAACAAATTCTGATATGAATCCATTAGATGTTATTGCAAAATGTTTATCATACCACAATACCAAAATATAGATGTTAAAAACTAGATTGATCCTCTGAAAAGTGTCTAAAATGTCCAAATAGTTCATCATCGCATTCTTAAAGTACAATAAGTATGTAAATGTGATTGTGAGTGTATTATGTTGATTTTATTTGGATTTACTCTTTGGCAGCAATATTGTATTGAACTGCAAGGCTCTCAAAATGAAAACGTAGCATATAATCTTTAAATCAGTTATTTTGACTTTTTTTTTTAAATTTGAAAATTTTGGTGATAGAAAAATAAATCACATTTATTACTCTTTTCCTTAAAAAATAAGATACTGGTACCTGACCCATAAAATATTTTCTTTCAATTATGGCTTCTGGCAAAACATTTAAATCTACTGTGATGTCGTTAGTTTCCAATGGACTTAAAATAGTAAGTACAACCCATCTCACATTAGATATTCCTATAAGATATCAGTTATGATCAACTTTTTGCTAAAAAATATGTGTACAATAGGCCCACAAAGCCCTGCGCTCAGAACAATATGGCTGCCAGTAAGATTTTGAAAAACTGGGTCTACATCCACGCCCAGCAAGTAAGATAAAAACCTCAGCTCTTGGAGGTCCCTAGCAAAATTTTCATAACATCAGAAATGTATAGCTACATCAGTATCGTTGGTGAGAGATAAATTCATTTTAGGGCTGAATAAACAACCATAAGAATGCAAATGCTAAAATTGAAAAACAAAATATGCATAACCATATTAGAACACTAAATGTGTTATAAAAATAGCTGATCTATGAAATTCCAATGAAAAACAGCAGTAATGTTAGAGACTATAAAATATCACCTTTAACTAATTAGGATAGATACAATGGGATTTCACTGGGAATACACTGACATGTCTAGTTTTTTAGTGTACTTATAGACAAAATATTATCAAGCCCTGAACTGATCATGATGTAATTGTAAAGAACAGCTGCATTTATGTTTTACATTTTGCTGATTGTTAGCCCTAAAATTCAACATTTACCAATGGCACATATTTCAGTGATATCATTATATTTTTGGCACAATATGTTCAAATACAGTTATTATTCAACATGAAACTGCAGTTTAAAAAAGACATTAACTAATACCAAGGTAGATTCTGTGGTCTCCCATACCACCTTTGGTATCTCTAAAACGACCAATTTAACAACATGTCATCTACTTGTACGAATAATTCAAATATGAAACAATAAATAAATTAATAAATAAACTAACAGACAGCTAGATAGATAAATAATTAGAAATTAAATAAATATGTTTTGCCTCATGATTCCTGGCATACTTTTTAAGATATAAAAAAATAATTAACATTCTTACCTCTGAATATGCATATGGTGCTTTACGTAGCTTTACAAAACATAGATGTACATAAATACACTCTCGGATTCAGAGATTTGTCACTCTCAGGTATATTGTCACTTTGGGGATGTGAGAATAGCAGTTTTTTTATTGTATCATACTTTAACTTTTTTTTTTTTACTTGAAAATATTTATTTACTTACTTTTCAATGCAAACGTCTGTTTTAAATTGCTCTTTCCTTTCAATTTCTGTGAAATCTGATATCTGACCATGTTCTGATTGGAAAAGAGAAAAAATTGTACAATAAAAAAAGGACTATCAATGGTGCTAAGAGCAAAAGCTTGAGCAGATACTGAACAAAATAAGCTCATATTTGGATCAGAATTATCCTCCCTTTCCATGTGTTTTGCTGGGCCGAAGTCTGGATTTAGTACTCAAAACAGAGCACTTTAAAACATAGAATTCTCTATTTCAAAACCACCACAAACCCAAAGAGATACAATGGATCATGTTCTGAAGAATTACTTTTAATTGTGTAAACTTTATTTTGCCATAACTTAGTGGGGAATTATGAAATAACGGGAGGCTCAGTTACAATTTGAGACCAATAAGTGCAAACTGAATTGATCAAATCAATTCCTGGGGATAAAAGAATCAAGTGGCATACAAATACTGAACAATTAGCTCTCTTCATCCTTGTTGCAGCCTCCACATAGCTACATATGGGAACTGAAACAGACAATGAGAGAGACTGCTGGAGTATCTTACATGTGGTAATGAAACACTTATGGTGGTTTCAAGTCCGTTCTGCTCAAGTGTCAAAATACTATGCTGCCTTACTGAAAAGGAATAAAAGGAATAGTTCACCTAAAAATCATCTATTCATCTTAATATCACTCAAAATATATACGATATTTTAGTTATCTAGCAGACCACTGTCTTTAGTTTTTGGGTGACCTATCCCTTTAAATCAACAAACCATAAATGACAAATATAAAAAACAAACAAACAAAACAAAACTGAAAAAGGATTAAGACACTACAGATTGTTTCCAGATTGTTGCAGAACCCAATTCTTTGGCCCAAAGCCCAGACAGCAACCAAAAACAACGGTGATAAGTAGTCAACTATCATCTCCCAACCTTCCCACGCAAAATGTGAGAAAAAATTAAATAAAATGTTCAATGTTCTACTCAATGGAGTTACTATTTCATCAAGCAGCAGTTGGTATGAGTGTAGAAAATGAGAAAATAGAGGCTTCACTATAATGGTGGGAGGAAAATACCACCAAAACTTTCTTTAATGAACATTTTCCCTCATTTGTATTCCTGTCATACCTGTAACTCTCTTTTTCCCTCTCACAGAGGCAAGTCGGTACTGTTGTGGCGTGTCTTCCGTGATGTGCCGTCATCCCGAGGGAGAGCCTTCTGTAGGTTGGACATGGCTGCTGTCTTCTTTAGGTCAATCACGGCGTAGCATTCTCCTCGGCGGGAGGACGGAGCTGCTGCGGCGGCAGCCATGCCACGTTTGAGGGGAGGAGGTCTCTGTGGTACCGGAGCCCCTCCTCCATGTCCCGAGTAACCGGAGGGCTCACCCTCCAGGTCCACCTGGATGTAGTTGAGCTGGCGAGAGGGAGGAGGAGGAGGCGGGTGACGGCTGTGCTGCTCGCAGGTGGCGCTGCCACGTCCCACTCGCTGACGTCTGAAGTCGAAGTTGAAAACCCGGTTGGCCCTCTCAGGCGGGTGAGGGTGGGGAGGGCAAGCGTGACGAAGATGTGTTGGAGCCTGTAGCTGTTAAGAGTTTGCAAGTAAGTACATTTCAGTATTACTAGTCAATACATTTTTTTTAAATAATTTTATACAGACTGAACTTTCAAAGAGCAATAACTAGCCAATTTAATTATTTTAGAGCTAAGCACAACTATATAAATAAATATTCACTCTAGAAATTTAACTGACATTTATAAAATTATTATTATTATTGTATTTACTTTGCATTATAATTTTATAATAAAATATTTTTTTATATTTAATTTGTAATTTTATTATAGTCGATGAATTCATATATGTTCAATATTCATATAAATATAATAAAATATATATATATATATATTTTAAACTTTTTTTGTATATTTATGAAATTTAACTTATTCACATAACTTCCCAGGCCTGGAAATCAGTATTTTACAATTCCCTGATATTACCCTGGAATTAGATTTGGCATATTCTCTACATGTATTTGCTCATGCTCTTGTTGATGCACCTGTTCAGTGTTGACATAGTTCTGCAGGGCATCACGATGAATCCCACCGCTGCCACCACTATCTTGATGGTATCCATTTGGGGTTGCGGGCCCTTCGGAATACTCATACTCATCATATTCTTCTTCCTCTTCCTCCTCATACTCGTCCTCATCCTCGTCTTCATCCTGATCCTCTTCTTCCTCACGCTGAAGCGCACGATATTCCCAAACCGGGGGGAGTGACGGAAGGTTCTCATAGTTGAGCAACGCGGTGCGCCGATGACCACCAACCCCCATTCCCCGGTCACACCCATATCCCTGTGGAGGCAGCGGGGAAGCGTGTGTGTGCGTGAGCGGGAGGGAGTGCGGATGCGTGTGTGTGCGGGAATCACCGGTGGTGCTGCTACTACTACTGGAGCCCAAAGACTGAGATTGAGACACAGTGCTCGGACTCAGCCTTTGCCTACGTGCCCCACGGAGTCCATTGATATTTTCATATGTCAGCTGGCTTTCCGGGCAAGGCTCCATGCTAGGGTGTCGGTGGATTAGATGATGACAATGGTGGTAAGTGTGCGTGTTGCACATGTGTACGGACGGAGTCTCCTCTCCTTCTGTTTCGGAGCTGCCGTCTGGTGCTCGAATCGGGTGAGTGATGTGGCGGTCTCTGTCTCTTTCCATTAGGTGGCGCTGTGCTGGGGTCGGGCCTAACATGAACTTCACCTCCTGGGCTCCAGGCTGGAGGAAGACCTGAGGGTCTTTGTGAGGGTCGTCCAGGGAGCAACAGTGCATGCTGGGCTGGCCTGGGACTGGGCCCCCACGTATGGTGGTGGTAGTTGAGGTTTCCGGGAAGGTGGTGGGCCGCACTTCGGGCAGGGTGTGGACACAGTGGCGGCTTGAGAGGTCAGTTTCCATGCCCACTGTATTCACATATGTATGGGTCTGGAAACAAACGAGAAAAGGTAGTTAAATTGATGTTTATATGACTGATGGCACACTATTTACCTGGACTAAATTTTACATTATTAACATTTTAACACCTGGAAAAAGATAAAGTGTTCCACTTTTGAAGCAAAGGTTCTGAACTGTCCATTTGTAAATAGACTCTTATTACAGACTGTGATGACGTGTTTCCACAGATAATATCGTAAATCTAAAAGAGTTTTTTATGTTTTCATTTAAAGAAAATTATGTAGATTTATAACTGTCACGAATCCAGTCTATAAACTTCCGTTCTCTCACCACCAGAGGTCACCCGCTCTCCACATGGACTCTCACACTACACAGACTGTTACACATCACCCTGGACTACATTTCCCATGCTCCATTGCACTAATCACAAGCTCACCTGAAACCAATCACACACAGCTGCTACCAATAACATACACTATATAAATCAGTCTCACACCACCATTCAATGCCGAGTATTGTTTAGCGTTTATCACTTTGATAGCTACTTTACGGAGCCTGCCCTATTTTTCATAGTCATAGTCATAGTCATAGTCATAGTCATAGTCATAGTCATAGTCATAGTCTTGCCTTGCCTGTTTTCCTGGTTCCTGATTCTTGCCATGTATCTTGGATTAACCCTTTGCTTGCTGTTTCGGACTGTGTTTGCTCCTCGCCTGGCCTTATGCTCACATTTACGGATTACCCCTCTTGTCAAACCCTCTGGATTATGTTTGCTGTCGTCTGACTCAAGCCCGTTTAGGATTGCTCTTTTGTCTTGCCTGTGCCATACCCGTTTGCTGTTGTTCGACCCTGCCTGTGTTTTTGACATTGTTTATTAATAAAAGCTTGCACATGGAGCCGCACGCCTCTCATCTCGTCAGCTCCGTAACAATAACACTATACTTTGCGTTTTATTACCTTGGCATTAAATGAATGAAAACTGGTTAATTCTGCTGTGTGAGTGTTTCTAATACAGTGGCTAAGGAAGTGACAGCAAATTTGACAACTTTTTCTCTTCTAACAAACATAATCGGTCTGCAATATTTTTTTTTCCTCTTATGGAAAGTCATAGAAACGCTCTCATGGATTTTTTTCTTTGGGGTGAATGGAAATGCAAAAATTATAGTTGTTTCCAATCACCACTAGAGAAGTTTACCAATCTATAATGACTCCTGCTTCTGAGAACCCCAGAAACGTCAAAAGGGTCCAATTCATCTAATTAATTTCAAGTTAAGTAATATTATTATTCAAACGTACAAAGCCCTTAAAAGCATTTTTTATTTATTTAAGACACTTACACATATTAATGTCAACTGCATTAGATAACGCAACATCAAATCAAGTGTCATTTACTTAAAAGGGGTCATATGATGCGATTTCAAGTTTTTCTTTCTCTTTGGAGTGTTACAAGCTGTTCGTGCATAGATAAGATCCCTAAAATTGCAAAGACTAAAGTCTCAAACCCAAAGAGATATTCTTTATAAAAGTTAAGACTCGTCCACGCCCTCCTAAAACGCCTCGTTTAAACATGCCCCCACATGTCTACGTCACTGTGTGGGAAGATTTGCATTTTACGGAGGAGGAGGACTGTTTCCTGGGAGAATAGCCTACAATGCCAGAGTTCCGGTTAATTCAGTTCCCCTGTTTCCCCTTCGGCACGCATGCTGACCCTATACAGTCTATGACGCTGACAAATAATGCAGACTCACAGCCTGTAAGTACGTTTTCATATTTAAAGGATTTGCCACTGATGATTCAAACGTGAGTTTTGAGCAGTGTAGAGTGGCGCTTGTTGTTTGTCGTTTTTCCGATCACAAATGCAGACATGGTATTATGTTATCGCGGCACGATGCAATGCAACTCGTAAAAAGACAGTATAAGTAATTACCGTATTGGCCCGAATATAAGACTACCCCCCTTTTTCCAGATGTACCTTTTGGAAAAAGGCTTTTTAAAAACCAAATCTTGTTTTTTCTTGGTAGAACACATTTTGTCTTCAATTATTTTCATATTGCATATTTTTCCTATTTTAATTTTTGTTTTGAAAGTATGGTATAAACTGTACCAACAATCACATAAAAAAATATATACACTTTTTGATATACCATTTAAAAAAAAACATGAATTAGGACATTTAGGCTATCCATCTAATAGAAGCCTACCAAAATCTTATTAACAGTAGAAGTTAAATCTTACTGTAGTCTTCAAATCTGGGTACTGTCTTACGTTTTAAAATCACAAAGGGAGTTTGGTCCCATCAGGCTAACGTGACAGTCACGACTCGTGCAGCTGTAAGGTTTTCTTTTTCTTTTGTTTTTACTCGCGATCTTTACAACACGCATTACATTACATATTTCATGGCACACTCGTTTTATGCGTATTTGGCGCCACCTATTGTTGTGGGTGTATTATTAACATGCAAAGGCAGGTGTTTGTTCTCACATGGTTATCCAGTCCCATGAGGCTGTGTCTGTGGTCGTTGGTGAGAGAGGGCTGCGATGAGTCTGCACTGATTGGGTATCCTGGGAATCCATTAGGAAAACTCTGCATTGGGAATGCAGGGGCTACACAAAAAGACCAAAGCACAGTACACATAAGCAGGTAACATTTAGGTCTTCCTCCTATAAGCTACATTCTGTTTATATGTGGGCAAGATACTGTATGTCATCAAGAACATGTGTGAAATGAGTCATCAATATTTTTGGACCATTTTACCTATGACCTCAATGGCCTGTCTAGCAAAAGCCTAATGCTAACAGAATAAAAGCCACAAAACTCCAATTTTGTTTCTTTGGGGTCTTTAAAATAATTATACATACCTACATAGAATAGATATGCTTTCAAAAATTCACTATGACTATTTAAGTGAATTGTAACATTGAAACAAGCATTTTCTGTAAAGCTGCTTTGAAACAGCATGTATTGTGAAAGCGCTATACAAATAAACTTGAATTCCAAAAAGCTAAAATGATGACTAGTTACATATGTTATAAAAATCTCATAATGTCAATGTTATGACAGAAATGTCAATGCTTCACAGCACACCTGAAAATAAAAATAATGTTGTGAGAGACATTTAATGAATGGAGTGTGAAAATATGTAAATACAGGTGGCTAGGCATTTAAATTCTACTGCTAAAAAAAGCAATACTGTTGACGTGACATAATTAACTTGTCTATCCATATTTCATAACTGATATCTATCATGATCCCACTGTTCAAATATTTTGACCCTATTAAAACAGTAAAGACTGATCAACTGATGACTACAGTTTTGTTTTACACATATATGTATATATGAAACCCTGTGTGGTCAAGTGTGTAGATATTTCAACTCACTATTGGGTGTCTGTGGAGTTCGAGGCATGTCCATCTCTGGTGCATGCCCAGGTCGGGTCATGATCATGGGCTCCTCCACCACATTGATGCTGTTACATTGCATCAACTCCTGCAGCAGATTGAAAATCTCTTCTGCACGAGAACACTTGAATGCAAAGATCCCTGTCAAACATGCAAGAAAATAGCAAAACAATAATAATAAATGCATAGGTGGAGTGTTACTTTCATGCATGGGGAAGGTGCAAAAATATATTGGCACACAAATCCTAAATTAGGATGAAAGCATTAAACTGAACTTAATTTAATTATAACCAATATTACTACAAGACACATTAAAAAGGGTAGTTCACCTAAAAATTGAAATTTACTCACCCTCATGTCGTTCCAAACCCATTGGAAAATTAATATATTTTTAATGAAACCTGAGAGGTTTCTGTCCCTGCATTGAAAGTCCAGGTAACCAAATCGGTCATACTTTAGTTTGGGGACTAATTCTCACTATTAACTAATTATTAACTAAGTCTTTTGACTCAATAAACTCCTAATTTGCTGCCTATTAATAGCTATCAAGTTAGTTGTAAATTCTAGGTATGGGGTAAGGTTAAAGGATTTAAAATATGGTCATGCAGAAATAAGTACTAATAAACAGCCAATATGCATGCTAATAAACAACTGGTTAATAGTGAGAATTGGTCCCTAAACTAAAGTGTTACCACCAAAAGATAAAAAAAAGTTTATAAAGGTGTTGTGAGACAAATTCATATGAATCAAGGGATTTAATCCAAGTCTTGTGAAGAGATACGATCACTTTATATGATAAATATAGCAAATATAGCAAATCACATGTGGCAAACACAGAAGCTTGTGTGTGTGTGTCACTTGTGCGTCATGTGCTAGAACAATCCTTGTCAGCATAAGCTTCCATGTTTGCAATACGTGTGTGTGTATGTATGTATATATGTGATCATTGTTTAGATGTAAATAAAAACCTAAATTAAATCAAATCAAATAAATAAATAAAAGCCTAAATTAAATCATACCATTCAAAGCAATCGTATCTTGTCACAAGATATGGATTAAACTGCTCGATTCATATGGATTTGTTTTATGATGGCCTTTATTACTTTTTTTTTTATCTTTTAAGATTATGTTACTTGCACTTTCAATAGAGGGACAGAAAACTCTCAGGTTTCATTACAACTATCTTAATTTGTGTTTCAAAGATTAACCAAAGTCTAATGGGTTTGACAACATGAGGATGAGTAAATTATAACAGAATCTTTATTTTTGGGTGAACTATCCATTTAAGTAGCCAAATCATCCACCAAATATAAAAGGTTCACAGAAGGTTTTGGTATTTGCTTTACACACAATTTAGTCTTAAATCTGCACAAAGTAGAAATAAAAATCATCTCACCTTGTCCTGTCTGACATCGACGGCCACTCTCGAAAGAGAAGAGGTTGGAATCGTAACCGTATCGACGCAGGCAAAGGTATGGCCACCGGATGGCATCACGTTTGCGTGTGTGCAGAATGAGCTCTGTCTGTGTGAGCTCCATGGTTCCTGAGCCCAACTCATTCCCCTCATCGTCCACATTAGTCACCTGCCAGACATAACAGGTTATCATAGCAATACTCTACTAGGCAAACTATTCTCAAATGTTGCACTTAAAATGTATAATTACTGCCACACTGCTTTTTTAAGGTTTGTTTTTATCAGAATGTGTCTTGTGAAATGCACCTTAAATTTGTTGAGATGGTTGTCTTGGATAGCGTCTCTGTATAGACAGCTCCAGCAGCTCCCCATAGCTTCAGCAGGCCAGCTGAAACCTTAAACAGGAACAAACAGATGATATATTGCTGGGACTATGGAGACAACTGAAAGTTAATAAGCAAACACTGTTTTAAGTAAAATAAATAGGTAATGCATGAAGAGATGACTGAAGACAAAAAGAGCGCTTATATGCTCACCTGGTCCAGGCCATCAGTGGGAGTGATGCTTGTGTCAATCCCAGAATCCTCTGCTGGGTGTCATGGTGGAAGAGGGGTGTGCTGGTAAGAGCATCCAGTCCCAGGGCGCAAATGTTTCATTTTTCCTATGAAGCAGAGAAAAAGAAAGGACTTGATGTACAATCCTTTGAGTATACTGTCCTCTTTCTCAAAAAGGCCTGAGCTGTGATTAAGATACAGGGAATGGAGTTGCTCTGTCTCCTCTGACTCCCACTGGATAAATAAAATTTAATTACTTTATACTGGGAATCTTATTCTCAAGTGGAATCAGCCTACAACTGGTTTCACCTTCAGCCTATAAGATATGCACAGAAAGCTACTTAGATAAAATAACTGATAAGCACCATCTATATTTCAGGTGGCTTCAGCAAAGAAAAGTAAAAGAAAAAATCAGTTCTGTGCTATTCCAATTTAAAGGGATAGTTCACCCAAAAAATGTAAATTCTGTCATCATTTACTCATCCTCAAGATATTTTGAAGAATGTTGGTAATCAAACAGTTGCTGGTAGACATTGACTTCCACAGTATATAAAAAAAATATAATGGAAGTAAATGGCTACCAGCAGCTGTATGGTTACCAACATTCTTCAAAATATCTATGAAAAGAAATTCATACAGGTTTGGAACAACATGAGGGTGAGTAAATAATGAAATAATTTTAGTTTTTGAATGAAGTATCCCTTTAATGTAAAAATTATGCCGACATGTAGAAACACATGGAAAATGCAGAAAAAATGCAACTTTTAAGTGCATGATCTCACCACACAAAAGTTAGGTTTTCGTATTTGCTTTATTTTATATATATATATATGAGGTTTTGTGTCGATGTTATGAATCTATCCAAACACAAAGTACACAAATACCTCTATGAGTACAGAGTACCATATTCATGCATTGCTGTATTACTGTGTCTGTAGTAAATCTTTGCTTAGTTAAGGTTCTGTAAGGATGCATTATTATATTAAAACCCACAGACAAAATTCCAACAGGTGTCTCTACTTTCTCTAAGTGTGGAAAGACCGCTAACTCCCATCTAATAGAATCTCTGTTCCTATAAACATGATTTTAGACCCTTTCATGAATTTAATCATTATTTTATTTCTACCAGGTCCTGTCAAAATTAATGTATGGTCTTCTTATATTAAACAAGTGCATGTTATTCTTCCATAATGTTTAAAACATGGATTTTTGTCTCTGTGTTGTGTTCATCTATTATATTAAAACCCACAGACAAAATTCCAACAGGCGTCTTTACTTAGTCTGTAATAACCACAAAATCCTATCTAATAGAATCTCTGTTCCAATAAACATGATTTTACAGCCTTTCATTAACTGAATCTTAATTTTATTTCTAAGCAGGTCAAAATGAATGACATTAAACAGAGTGAGAGAGAGAAATTCTAAGTTTATGAATGCCAATGTTACATTAAAGGAAATTTCTCAACTATTAACTTCTATAGTATATACATGATATAATAATAATAAAAAATACATTGTATAGTTATATTTGTTGTCCGTTTTATGTCTAATATTGATAGCAAATTTAACCAGACTCAAAATTACTAATCCAGTACTCACACTGGTCAATATAGCATCATGAGCATCTCAAAACAGCAGCATAACATTGTTCAGCAAAATGAAGCATGCATGATTAAATGCAAAAGGTTTAATGATGGAAGATGGCAGCATTTTAAAAGTGTGCCAGACTCTTCAGTACCATTCATGTGCAATCCATTCATAAAGTTTGTCATCACATAAAGGCCCAGTCATAAAGTTGCTTTCCACATACACCCAAACTAACATACACAGTATATCTGAATAATGTAGACAGAAAAAGGAAATAATAGATTGATAATGCATTGAATATTTGATCTCTTATGAGCATGTCAGTTCATAACATCAGGCCACACAACCTTTCGTGCCTCACACAGCAGTTCGCACAGTCGAACCTGAAATCCACATTTGATTCTCTGAAGTCTGTCATGCGGGACAAGACGCGTTTGGCACCAGGTAAATTGTGTTTTTGTCTGCAGTTCATGCAATAACCCAGACGCTTACATCCGAATCTCGTGCAGCAGGTCTCTCGAATAGACACTGAGTGACAAACAGATGCAACTTGAACGTCTTGTAGCACATCACCGCCAAGAATCAGGCGAAAAACCGGATAAATACAGCACAAATCTGCGGGACTAGCTTCTCTAATGCTCAGACAGAAAAGCAAAGTACAAGTCGAACCAGTAATAGCAACTCTTGCGGTGTTCTAGGAGATGGCTCGCTATGTTCCAGTCTTTGTATCAACGTTAGTGTTATACTACCACTAACCGTTTGCAGCTGGATGCTAGTAACTATTGTGTATCAAACACAGCACATTCACGCAAACTAATGAGATGAATGAGTGCAGGAGGCGACCGAGCTCGCGCTGTACCAGCAGCATCAAAACATGTTTAGGCTACTGCAGAACAATTCAGCTGCGGTTGCTACTCACATGTTTGGCAATGATTGCAATACGAGACGAGACAGATGAAGGATGTGAATCTTAATTTTATTTCTAAGCAGGTCAAAATGAATGACATTAAACAGAGTGAGAGAGAGAAATTCTAAGTTTATGAATGCCAATGTTACATTAAAGGAAATTTCTCAACTATTAACTTCTATAGTATATACATGATATAATAATAATAAAAAATACATTGTATAGTTATATTTGTTGTCCGTTTTATGTCTAATATTGATAGCAAATTTAACCAGACTCAAAATTACTAATCCAGTACTCACACTGGTCAATATAGCATCATGAGCATCTCAAAACAGCAGCATAACATTGTTCAGCAAAATGAAGCATGCATGATTAAATGCAAAAGGTTTAATGATGGAAGATGGCAGCATTTTAAAAGTGTGCCAGACTCTTCAGTACCATTCATGTGCAATCCATTCATAAAGTTTGTCATCACATAAAGGCCCAGTCATAAAGTTGCTTTCCACATACACCCAAACTAACATACACAGTATATCTGAATAATGTAGACAGAAAAAGGAAATAATAGATTGATAATGCATTGAATATTTGATCTCTTATGAGCATGTCAGTTCATAACATCAGGCCACACAACCTTTCGTGCCTCACACAGCAGTTCGCACAGTCGAACCTGAAATCCACATTTGATTCTCTGAAGTCTGTCATGCGGGACAAGACGCGTTTGGCACCAGGTAAATTGTGTTTTTGTCTGCAGTTCATGCAATAACCCAGACGCTTACATCCGAATCTCGTGCAGCAGGTCTCTCGAATAGACACTGAGTGACAAACAGATGCAACTTGAACGTCTTGTAGCACATCACCGCCAAGAATCAGGCGAAAAACCGGATAAATACAGCACAAATCTGCGGGACTAGCTTCTCTAATGCTCAGACAGAAAAGCAAAGTACAAGTCGAACCAGTAATAGCAACTCTTGCGGTGTTCTAGGAGATGGCTCGCTATGTTCCAGTCTTTGTATCAACGTTAGTGTTATACTACCACTAACCGTTTGCAGCTGGATGCTAGTAACTATTGTGTATCAAACACAGCACATTCACGCAAACTAATGAGATGAATGAGAGCAGGAGGCGACCGAGCTCGCGCTGTACCAGCAGCATCAAAACATGTTTAGGCTACTGCAGAACAATTCAGCTGCGGTTGCTACTCACATGTTTGGCAATGATTGCAATACGAGACGAGACAGATGAAGGATGCGAACAGCAGTCTACGCTGGATGCTACACCATCGGACTTGGCGGTCGGCGTGGTGGTCGTTTTTGATGCTTATTCTAGTGGTAAGACTAAGAAAACGCGAAATGCGTGAAAATACAACAATAAAGGCAATTGTTTTTTCCCCGTAACGCCCCCTTGCTGCGGCACGGGCCTCTCTGTGACATTTCCCGACCACCAGGGTGAGAGTTCAGGCAGACAACGAGGGCTGCTGGAGCGACAAGAAGGTAGAATATGCTGGAGGACCAGAAGATGAGGTGTGAATGTGTTTGAGCATCACACGATGACGTGTTGGCAGCAGCTCTGTTTAAATCCACCTTGCAGTCATTTAAGACAGACGAATCCAATTCCTATTGGATTTATGCGTTCAGCATTCTCTCAAACAGGTGTTTTACGATTAGACAAATGGCTAAAACTTTACTTCTGAATCGCTTGTAACTGTGCCATGTTCATTCCTTTGGTTAACATCAACTGTCAAAGAGCTTATAGAAGAAGAGTAGAAATGTAGCTAGTGTGGAAAACGTTAGGCTAATCTCAGAGCCATTTGTATGAGTTTATGTAAAAATAAGCATGCCCTACGTCTTATAACAAGATAATGCCTTTTAACATTTAGCTTAAAACACATGTCCGTTTTTAGAAACGACATTTTTAAATTAATTTTAGTTTCATACGTTTTTGAAAAACAGGGATACCCTTTTCTACAAAAAAAAAAGCTTTTACCATTAAGTAAGAAGTGCTATATACTTTCCTTGCACCATGGATACACATTAACTTCATCATTATCTTCTAAATGTTTTCTAATATATATATATATATATATATTAAGAAAACGCGAAATGCGTGAAAATACAACAATAAAGGCAATTGTTTTTTCCCCGTAACGCCCCCTTGCTGCGGCACGGGCCTCTCTGTGACATTTCCCGACCACCAGGGTGAGAGTTCAGGCAGACAACGAGGGCTGCTGGAGCGACAAGAAGGTAGAATATGCTGGAGGACCAGAAGATGAGGTGTGAATGTGTTTGAGCATCACACGATGACGTGTTGGCAGCAGCTCTGTTTAAATCCACCTTGCAGTCATTTAAGACAGACGAATCAAATTCCTATTGGATTTATGCGTTCAGCATTCTCTCAAACAGGTGTTTTACGATTAGACAAATGGCTAAAACTTTACTTCTGAATCGCTTGTAACTGTGCCATGTTCATTCCTTTGGTTAACATCAACTGTCTAAGAGCTTATAGAAGAAGAGTAGAAATGTAGCTAGTGTGGAAAACGTTTAGGCTAATCTCAGAGCCATTTGTATGAGTTTATGTAAAAATAAGCATGCCCTACGTCTTATAACAAGATAATGCCTTTTAACATTTAGCTTAAAACACATGTCCGTTTTTAGAAACGACATTTTTAAATTAATTTTAGTTTCATACGTTTTTGAAAAACAGGGATACCCTTTTCTACAAAAAAAAAAGCTTTTACCATTAAGTAAGAAGTGCTATATACTTTCCTTGCACCATGGATACACATTAACTTCATCATTATCTTCTAAATGTTTTCTAATATATATATATATATATATATTCTGTTTATTTTTACAAATGTGACCCTGGACCACAAAAGTTATCCAGAAAAGAAAAAGTGTCAGTTTTTCGAAATTGAGATTTATACATGCTGAATAAATAAGCTTTCCATTGATGTATGGTTTATTAGGATTGGACAATATTTGGCCGAGATACTACTATTTGAAAATCTGGAATCTGAGGGTGCAAAAAAATCTAAATATTGAGAAAATCACCTTTAAAGCTGTCCAAATGAAGTTCTTAGCAATGCATATTACTAATCAAAAATGAAGTTTTGATATATTTATGGTTGGAAATATACAAAATATCTTCATGGAACATGATCTTTACTTAATATTCTAATGATTTTTGGCATAAAAGAAAAATCGATAATTTTGACCCATACAATGTATTTTTGGCTATTTGGGTACTTACAATGTAGGTTTTGTGGTCCAGGGTCACAAATATTAAGGATTTTGAGGGGGTTTCTATGTTTGACGTTCCGAAAGATGCTTTTCTTAAACGGGTCAAATATCGGATATGTTAAATTCTGAAAAATATCAGGTAACAATCATTATTTTCAAAAATGTTTTCTAAAAAAGAGAAATATATAAATATAAAATAAAATATATAAATAAAATGTTTCTCTGTTTGACAAAAGAAGTCTTTTCATAAAAAGGTCAAATATCTAATATAAAAAAAAAAATTATGACTGCTTAAATGTTTTCTTATTTATAATACAGTAAGCTAGGAATGTACGTCAATCTTATGCCATATCCTTTTTAACCTCAGATCATTTTTTACTGAGGCTGATAAAATATAATTAGGAAATGAATCCTTACTGTAAATCTTAGTCTTTTTCAGACACGGCATACAACTAGAGAAAATGGATACATCAGCATCAGGTATCAATTACATGTCTGTCAGCCTGTAAAAGGCAACAACAACTTTGCTGCAAGTTTGTTCAAATTGAAGAAGTTAGAGGCATATCACTGGGATAGAATAAGCTGTTTGTTTTACATGGTTTGGCTATTTGGGTACTTACAATGTAGGTTTTGTGGTCCAGGGTCACAAATATTAAGGATTTTGAGGGGGTTTCTATGTTTGACGTTCTGAAAGATGCTTTTCTTAAACGGGTGAAATATCGGATATGTTAAATTCTGAAAAATATCAGGTAACAATCATTATTTTCAAAAATGTTTTCTAAAAAAGAGAAATATATAAATATAAAATAAAATATATAAATAAAATGTTTCTCTGTTTGACAAAAGAAGTCTTTTCATAAAAAGGTCAAATATCTAATATTTAAAAAAAAAATTATGACTGCTTAAATGTTTTCTTATTTATAATACAGTAAGCTAGGAATGTACGTCAATCTTATGGCATATCCTTTTTAACCTCAGATCATTTTTTACTGAGGCTGATAAAATATAATTAGGAAATGAATCCTTACTGTAAATCTTAGTCTTTTTCAGACACGGCATACAACTAGAGAAAATGGATACATCAGCATCAGGTATCAATTACATGTCTGTCAGCCTGTAAAAGGCAACAACAACTTTGCTGCAAGTTTGTTCAAATTGAAGAAGTTAGAGGCATATCACTGGGATAGAATAAGCTGTTTGTTTTACATGGAGCGCATTCCGTCATTGTGGTGACCATGTTAGGATCACATGATTTCACAATCCAATCATTTCCTGATATATAAAATGATATATCATATGATGACACATGATATATAAAATCTCACATTATGTAAGTAAAATTGCAATTCACATTTACTTTCTTGTTCAACATTGATGTTAATTTATGGATTACTCCTTTCAGGGATTTAACCTGCAGCCTCTATGTACCAAGCTCAGATAGGTAACCACTACATTTTTTCCACCCAGAAAGTGTGATTTCCAGCACTTTGAATTCAGCTAGCTCAAGGCATATATGACATTTTTGAGTGTCAAAATGCCCAGATGACCACACACAAAAAAAACTTTGCAGACTTTTAATTCATAAACAGCTGTTACGGAACTGCTCTAAGACTGAGTGAGGATCCAAATGCAGTGTTTATTTGGAAAGTCCAGAATCTAAATCAGACAGCAGGCAAGGGTCACACAGGCAATCAGTCCGACTAAACGACAAGGCAGAGAACACAGGCTAAGAGTCCAAAAACCAAGATACATATAAACAGGAGAAACGCTCAGAGATGCACTTACAAGACTTCGCCAAGAATGACAAACTAAACCAGACTATATAGGGTGAGCAGACAGGGTAAATGAGACACAGGTGCAAACAGTGAGTGCTGATGAGTCCGGGCAAAGGATTATGGGAAATGAAGTCTTTGATGGAGTGGTAGAAGTCTGGGATGGAGTGCCCTCTAGTGAAGCTCACGGGCACTCCAGCTAGAGATCGTGACAACTACATTGCTTTAATCGTAAGAAGTAGTTTTTTCGTCAGAGAAGATAGCAGTACAAAGAGTAGTGAGAATGTCTTCATCATACTCACTAGAGTCCAGTCGAGGCTTAGCATGTGGAGGCTCAAAATCATCAACCATGGCAGAACTTTCGGCAGCAGCAGAAGAGGAGTTGTCAGAGAAAATAGTCCTCTTTCTCTTTCTTGAGCCTGTGACATAAGACAAGTTCCTCACAATCAAAGGCTGCAGCTTCCATGTTGCGGTAAGTGATGACATAAGGACTGAGCGGGAACTTGTCCTTGTCCTCTTCCTGCTCTATGACAGCATCAGTCTCAGTCTGTTCATTGTATGCATCAACAGAGAGGCCTAGTATTTCAAAGATGTCCTCATTTGCATGAGGAGAAGGTGCTGAGAAATCCAAATTCTCAAGAAGCTCCTCAAACATATTATGAGGCACAGAGGAAGATGGATTCTTCATGTTGCTGCTGTCATCAGCTCGGTTTGTCTCATCCACATTAATGCCAAGATTCTTCACCTTATCCTTTAAGCTAGCTGGCCAAAAGACTGGTGGAAGGTTGTAAACACCTAATAATTTCAGTGGACTAAGCTCCTGTAGATTTGGTGGATCCCAGATCAAATCTAAGTATAAAAAACATAATAAGCATCCCAGTATCTTTTAACCTGCTGATAAACTACATTGGTGTGATATTCATGTTGAGAAATTACTTTCAGGTGTGATAACACCAAATGGGGTCTCAATCGCATCAGAACTTGGAAGGGCCAAATTGTGGCTGGTAGGTGGCCCCTTTACTCTGTAATCCTGTGAGGGTGGAGGTGGAGGTGGCATGAAGTAATTTTCTGTCATGGCAGGTCCTTTCAAATTATACAATGCCATTTAATTTAAACTTGCAAAAAATCTTTAAATCTGATTTAAATTATTAATGCAAATACATTTAACACAGCATTTTGGAAGAATGATTGAAAAATAAGTAATAATTACTAAATTATTTATTATTTATTTAATAACTTACTAATACAGACAGTTAGATAACTAAGTTATGGACTAAGGTTCACTTACTGATGATTAATTTGGTTTAAATCAGTCAGTTCAAGCAGGATATCATGCTCTCTTACCATTATTCTGGCATATTTGAGGTGCTGGAGAGGCTGCTCGTGCCCTGCTTGGGCTGGGACCAGTCACGGGAATTCATTGAAAAGTATATGTTTGTGGAAAATATTTGCTCTCTCAAATCAGAAAAGACACACATGCTCAATTGAGATAGTTACCAGCCCAATTAGCCCTCAATATTCTCATCTGCTATGTTAAAACATTCCTTTTATGATATCATAGTTGCAAGTTTAACAGCTGCATAAATTCACTTAGGAAAGTTCAAATACAAACAAAAATACAAAAGTACTAAATGCAGATATATAGACAATTTACAGAATACATTTTTACTACCATTAAAAGCTTTTTAATTACAGCATGTTCAACATTTTGAAATATTTTAACATTCTTAAATATTTTTATTTTTAATGTTTTGCATAAACCATTTTGAGGAGGTAGAACAATAAATAATAATTGTGCTAAAAACATCTTTATGTCAGTAGTAGGATAATACATACACATAACATACACAGTTTCGTTTCATTTAAAATAAATAAATATTTCATCATCAATCATGAGGTTAAACCAAGGCACAATCTTGTGTTTGCTGAGATTGGTTGATTGCAAACATTAATCTAATAGAATTTTAATTAACTGAAATTGAAATTGCTTTCACAAAATAATCACATAACATAAATTATAAAGCCATTTGGTTTTTATTTATTTAGCTTTTCTTTCTTTTCTTTTCTTTTTTTATATTTCACCACATCCAAAATTAATAAGAAATTAATTCCCAATAAAAAAAAATGAAAAAAATGTACATTTCATTTATTTCTTACTTTTATATAACACTGTACTGCAATTCCATTTTAAGAGTAAAAATTAGATTAATAAACCAGTTTCTCCGACAGTGGAGTTCACATAACCACACTTAAATAATGAACTAAGGAAATGTCCATTTTGATTTACCACAGAATTATGAGACACAGTAGCTTATTGTGCATATCTTCATAAAATAGTGTTTTGAATGAACTTCATTAAGGCACTGCACATTTCTAATAGCTAGTGTGCACATGTACATCACATGTCTACAAGTAAAAAAAATGGCTTTGGGAGATTTTAAAAATATACTGCATCTCTCATAGAAACAGTCTATCAAACACGAAAATAGCCTACAGCCTACAGAGGGAGTCATGTTCATGGTCTGTAGGCTACGTTTCCTTGGTGCTCTTACCCAGCCAGAACAAGGGAATACAAGTTTTCCATGAGATCTTTGTGTTCATTTGCATATAATATTCAAGCCCGCACATTATTTATTAAATCTATACATATACACGCACACATCACAACAGATATTTATATATTTATTGTCAGTGGCGGCGTTTTGTTGTCGTTTTTGAGGCAGTAAACGGCTCGATTATACCAGCACTTTTTGCCCTATTGACACATTTGTCACAGCTAATTTTCAAAACTGGCATCTGTTCCAGCCCAGCGCAGCGCCGCGTTGATCTGCTTGAACACAGCATTCAAGCGCATTACTATGCTAAGTGATCGTTTCACAACACGAGGAAGCGGCAGATGTTTACATGCCTCTCCCTAGTGGCCAGCGCTTCAGTAGTATTGTACGCGAGAGCAGCCTATCCTTCTTGCACGCCCACTGTCTGTTACACAAACTTGTATCATGATTTCAAGATCACCCCGGTCATAGGAGGCCATCGAGACGTCGCTCTTCTTCAAATAGCATCGAACAGCGCTTCGACCTGTCAATTCAGGTAAAGTCGGCAGCGTTGTTATTTAGTAGCCTACAAGAGGCAATTTGCTTGGCTATGTCTCTTATTAGTCCGTCGTATGAATTTAGGAACTAAATTCCACAATCAGTATCGCGCGTTAAATAATGTTCTGCTGATCGCGTGAATAAGATTCTGCAAACCCGTCATGCTGTTTAACATTCTTTGCACGAAAAAAAGTCTATATTGGATCTATACGGCGTTCTTCACATCGTCATCTTCGTCTTTAAAAACTATTTTACGAGTCGTACAGTGCGTGAAGTCGATCCCAGATAGAGAAGGAAAACTGAACTGGCTATGAACCAAAAGTATTTAGAAAACAGTTTATTTTTTAGTATGTTAGTTTTGTTCTGTTCAGTAGTTTACCCAACAGCTATAGCATAATATTGTCATATTTTAATATTTTACTTATTTACTTGTTTTTGTGCTGATATTTTTATATTCATATGTGAGCTTTTTGTAGGATTGCATTAATTGCGAGAGAAGGCTTAATTATGTTCTAATTCTTGAATTCTAATGTCCTAATTATTTTACTGCAATTGAGCCCTAAAGGTCTCACATTCTGTGGAGATAAACTTTCAGACTTGGAATAAGTTATACAGACAAGGAGGGTGCAGAGCAATTACACAAAAACAAATGTGTTACGTAATGTACAGTCAAATGCTAAGAAACCTTATTTTGCCAGTTTGCATTGAAAGGATGTGGATTCCTATGCTGAGTTTGACTGCTCTGCCACACGTTGGTGGAATATTTGGAGGTTTAATTACACGGAAGGAGGTGAAGACCTGGTACACCACGCTCAATAAACCCTCATGGAGGCCACCTAATGCTGCCTTCCCAGTGGCGTGGACCACTCTCTACACTGGCATGGGGTTTGTTCAAACATTGGCCACTTATTATATCTAGCAGTTATGCATTTAGTAACTTTGAATGAAGGTGTAGTCAAAAGTTAATGAGTAACTAAAGGTAATTCCGGATGGTGTAAATGATTTTCTATTTTTTTTTAAAGCTACGGTTCATACCTTGTGTGGAAAGAGCTTGGAGGCTTCACCCAGGATGCATTGTTACCACTGGGGCTTTATGGGATGCAGTTAGCGCTTAATTGGGCCTGGACCCCCATCTTCTTTGGCACTCACAACATTAAACTGGTTAGATATTATTCTGAGTTTCAAAAATCCTACTGTTGTTTCAGTTAAAATACAGAGAAACTGCTTAAAAAGTAAACCAGGAACCAGTTTGTCTGCATATAGTTGTTGTGAGATAGTATCAGAGATTTTTGTGAAGACTTAAAAACTCATTTATTCACTCTGTCATTCCAAGCCTATATGCATTTCTTTCTTCTGCTGAACACAAAAGAAGGTATTTTGAAGAATGTTAGTAAACAAATGGTTCCCATTGACTTCTATTGTATTTTTTGTCAATGCAACGGAAGTCAGTGTTTATATAATGTCTTGTATGATTAACTATAGTGATGTTCTATTCTTCTTTCATATCTAGGCAATGATAGAGATAGTGATGCTGACTGGCACAGTGGCAGCCACAATGGTGTCTTGGTATCCCATCAGCCGCACTGCAACTCTTCTCATGGTACCATACTTGGCCTGGCTCTGCCTCGCTACCAGCCTCAACTACTGCATTTGGAGGGATAATCCAGACCCCAAAAAAGATGACTAAAGAGGCCAATAAAAATTAACACTATTCTAAGTAACACTGACTAGAATAAACATGCAATCATGCTTTTTTTATTTTGCTTGTTGGCCATTTTGAAGTTACCTTTTAATAATGAAGAATTTAGTTTATTTTTTATCTTCACTTAAAATGTTGTAATATCAGAAAATTCACAATGTATTTTAATTATAAGAGAAGGAAAGGCAATAAAATGAGAATGTTCTATTGCTTCCATGAATTATATAAACTCGTTCCATCAATTCACTTGAGTTCAGCATTTTACACAGATCACTTTATAGGCTCTTCAAACTCAAAATATCTCTGATAACAGGAAAATGTTTTGCTTGGTTCTTGCCAATTTTTTATGAATAAAAATTTTTCATGACTCTTGGTTTCTTGGAAGGAAATTTAGTTAAAACATTACACTTTTTTTCAAACACCAAGCTCTCGTCATAAACCTTTGTGGCTGTGAAAGGGTGGTGGTTTGGCAAAGTTTTTATCATCTAGCTATCTTCTGTGAACATATGTTGTCATGGCACAGACCATATTATCAATATCTGCCAGAAAATTCCCCAGTGTGCATCAGCTTTATGTTATTTCACTTTTCTGTGCAACTTTCGATTAATGAACTGCACTTCAGCTGTTATTCCATCATAAACCTAAATTATTTTTAAAAATTCACAAACATTATCATAAATCATATTAAAAAAAAAGATTAATCACCACACTAACTTTCTTATATGGTGCATGCATTCAGCCAATAAAATGTTCACCTCAATATATTAGGAATAAACACCTGTGTATAACCCTCAATGAAAGCCTTTTTTTTAAAATAACCACTTTGAAATAACCAATTCTTCAAAACACACCCATCTATATATATATATAGTCTAATAAAATGAAGGGCGTAAAAACAGTATACATATGAGCAAAAATCATAAAGAGTGTACATAATTCTGCATGGCTTTTATCCAGTGAAATCAAAACAAGAGAGATACTGGACTGTTACAGTACATGGGAAATACAAAAAGTATTTATTTGCATTATGAGTTCAAGAGAAAGAATATGCAATAAAACTGAAGAGTAATATTCTATAACTGAATATTGTTATTCCAGATGAATCACATTTCTCCCACTTTTAACGGTCTTCCAAATACAGGGTATATACAGGAATCATGGAGTTAAATTTAATACCTTTTAAGATCTTTTTTAAGACTCTTTCCATACATTTTAAGACCTCATCGCCAGTCCAAGTTTTAACCGGTTACATCGGCAACACTTTAACCTACATTTATTATATATTGATTGTAAGATAGCACAACTAAACAGACTTACTTTGTGATAACTCCTTATCAATACAACATAATTCAGAAGTGAGGAACGAAGCACAAGAGAATTAATTGAGTGACTAACCAATGCAACCCAAGAAACAAGAATTAGACCAATAAACAAAACAACTGACAAAACTTATTGAGGAGGGAAAATACAGCTCTCCGAGCTAACGGGGCAATGAGTTCACACAGTATATTCAAAAGACGTATTTGTAACATCAACTCTTATAACTGTCTGCAAACCATAGCTCTTTCGTGGAACACTTCTCATG
>NW_015506403.1:294904-296037 GCF_001515645.1 Sinocyclocheilus grahami
TGGAGTTAAATTTAATACCTTTTAAGATCTTTTTTAAGACTCTTTCCATACATTTTAAGACCTCATCGCCAGTCCAAGTTTTAACCGGTTACATCGGCAACACTTTAACCTACATTTATTATATATTGATTGTAAGATAGCACAACTAAACAGACTTACTTTGTGATAACTCCTTATCAATACAACATAATTCAGAAGTGAGGAACGAAGCACAAGAGAATTAATTGAGTGACTAACCAATGCAACCCAAGAAACAAGAATTAGACCAATAAACAAAACAACTGACAAAACTTATTGAGGAGGGAAAATACAGCTCTCCGAGCTAACGGGGCAATGAGTTCACACAGTATATTCAAAAGACGTATTTGTAACATCAACTCTTATAACTGTCTGCAAACCATAGCTCTTTCGTGGAACACTTCTCATGACAAACATCTGACTGATCAAACAGTTTACCTGTGTTTACAGAGTGCTTGATTTGATGCAGACTTGACAGAGTGCCAGTACTGCACCTGATCATGTCTGAATGGTCATGGAAGGTAAAATAATGATCACAACTATTACATCATTTTAATTGTGCATCTCAAGCCAGTAATAAAAAACCAGCCGAAGTAGCGCAATTACCATGTCCCAAATATAAAAATGTAATTTCCATCCCTAAAATACATATTTTACAGTCACTGTTATGCACATTTATCATAAACACAGCTCAAATGCTTCCTACTAGTGTGGCCCAAAATATTTAGCACAGTTTTATTACAGGTAGAATGCAAAATGTTTTAGTACAAGCATTTCAACCAAATGTAATTTATGCAATATTTTAAACCTTTAACCCACTGGGGAAAATCAACCCATGGCAACAGCTTAAAAGCAGCCGAATTTCGTGGAACAAAACAACAACAACCCTGCATCCAACACCAGCTGCAGAAGTCAGATTTGACTGATCATGGGTCAAAAGTAAGGAGAGATAACTGACAAGATGTTGGAGGATTTGCTCCTCAACAGATCCCGAGCTCACTGACAAATATCTTTTATCGTTAGATGTGCTCCCTTTACACAGTGCGTGCGCGATCGCAAAATCGAAAGTTAACTGCGACTGCGAGCGCTCATTCAAAGGGGATTTAAATACCCCA
>NW_015506403.1:297209-297861 GCF_001515645.1 Sinocyclocheilus grahami
AAAAAAAGATACTAAAATACAATATTTCTAAAGAATGCAGGTTCAAATAAATCTAAAGATACGTTAAATACAAAAAATGCAGATATGACCCGTTTCTAAGGTCTAAGTTCAGCAGCACTGTCATGTGGATGTTTCTGTTCTCCATAAAGGTTTAGATCTAGAAACATTTAGAAAATAAGACTCACCTTTTCTTTGTACACGTTACTGTTGATGTGAGCCAGACTTTCGTACATCTGATCACATTTCTCTGGATCTGAAATCTAAATTGAACCATAAGACAACACAGGCAAGCCAATATATTTGTATAGTTACTTAAACTATTTTGGGAAATTATATTTAATTACTAGAAAACATAACATACTACACACTGATGAGGAAATATACCTTCAGTATCAGAAAGAGCTTTATTGCCAAGTGTACTTGCACACACAAGAATTCTTCATACATACACACACGTATGTACATACTGTATACATACACATATTCACGTGTGTGTATATAATCCCTGCCTCTGCTTTTATCCCTGGTGGGGATAAAAACATCCCGCGAACCCGATCTGAATCAAATGATTGGCGATACACACTTTGAAGTCCCTATTCTTACTTGACTCTCAGTTCTTAGCTCTGCATATTTCCACTAATAATTTACAAGG
>NW_015506404.1:0-1014 GCF_001515645.1 Sinocyclocheilus grahami
GCGACTTACAAATGAGGACAATGGAAGCAATCGAAATCAACAAAAAAGCATATATATATATATATATACATAAACAAAAAATGTCTTTCAAAAAATGCTTATGGAATTGTTTATATATATATATATTTACACAACACCAATTTATTAATTATATGCATGTTTAATTTAATTTAAAATGAAATGTGTTTATTTAATTTGCTTAGATT
The DNA here is from genome assembly GCF_001515645.1 of Sinocyclocheilus grahami. NCBI lineage: Eukaryota > Metazoa > Chordata > Actinopteri > Cypriniformes > Cyprinidae > Sinocyclocheilus > Sinocyclocheilus grahami. Next base: position 207 of record NW_015506404.1, read on the forward strand.
CAGTATAAAATATATTTATTGTGAAAACAATTACTTTTATTCAGTTAAAAAGTAAGAACATTGTTCAAATATATCTTGCTGTGAAACAAGCAATATTCAATCACTTAAAATGAATGAGATTGACTAATTGGATTTAGTGATGATAAATATATAAACCTGGTTATTGTGTTTAAAACACATTCCGTTTATTAGGACTATTACAGAAATCTGAGCTGTTTCATTTACAGTATGTCTGACAAATATGCATCACATTAAGTTTATAAGTTAACTATGTGATCCAAACAGATGGATTTTATCTACAATTCAAATACATGACTCTTAAATTTAGGCCTAAATATTTCGCTCTGAAAAGACCTTCCTTTCCTGATGACATCATTAAGCCCTTTTATGTAATTTTTTAATTTTAATTTTATTTATTATACACCCCTTTTTTACCATCCAATCAATTCCTGATGACAAACATCAAGTCCCGCCCTAATTTTTTTCTTGTTGAATGCACCACATTACCAAAGTAAAATGGATTCCGAATGCTATTTTTTGTTGACTTTAACAGATTACGCAATATCTGAAAGTGGTTTACTCACACTCTCTGGTGTGTTTCAGGCGGATTGCGTAACATTATCAGCACAGTAGTTGAAATATTCCCACAGCATTCAGTAAAAACATGCCGTGTGTTCCTGTAGCGCTTCCGGTCTGTAAGAACGTGGGTTAAAGCTCTCAGTGGCAGCTGAGGTTCAGGAGCTGCGGGGTCACGGAGGCCGCAAGCGAGAGACTTCCACTGCACAGCACATTAAGGAAGCAGCTCTAA
>NW_015506404.1:4853-6849 GCF_001515645.1 Sinocyclocheilus grahami
TGAACCGTACCGAGCCGTACCGTGCAGTGGAAAAGTGCCATTAGACTCATGCTCATGTGCAAACAAGTGCGCGCACAACCGTGGATTATTCATTTTCCACTCAAGTCGAGTCTGGGGTGTGCGATATAGTATCGTCGATACAGTATCGTGCACGCACGTTGATTCATTAGTCTATTAAAACTATTCAAATTCCAGGCATTCTAAATTGAAGATGGCAAAAATGCTTCTGTATGCTTTTTATATTTATATAATTTATTATATTTAACGTAATCTATATCACACAAAGAGTACCGTTTTTTCTGCAGATATCAGCATGAACACATTTAATAATCATTTTATACAAGTTCAGTAAAGCAATAAGTGGCTTACATTTTAGACATCATATTGCTTGTTTTTGCTCAATTTTGCTAACGAAAATAGTTCCAAACAAAGATCAGAGCACTGTTTTGCGTCTCTGAGCAATGGACGGTGTTTATTTATTGAATAAATCAGCTTTTTGAACGAATCGATTGAATAAATGATTCAGTGATTCACTCATTAACACAGTCAAATGCTTTGTTCCTGAATGAATCAGTTGTTTGAATGAATCGGTTGAATCTCAACGACTCACTCATTAACATTCACTTGCTGTCACCTTCTGGCGGTTTTAATTTCACATTTCAACTATTTTTTTTCATGTTTTAAATTATTTTAAATATCAGTATTCAACGTTTTATGTTAAAAACAAAACATTATGCATCTGTAACTGCAGTTTAAATGCATCCATGTCAAAAATAAAATAATAATCAAATATGATTAAAACAAATAAAATTAAGTAGATTCGGATAATAACATTTAAATATGCTTTAAAAAAATTAATAAATAACCATTAGACTTAAATAACATTACAGTCCTATAATGAATGTGTAGGAAACAAATGTAATAATGTAACTTAATAGAAACTAGATATTTTCCAAATAATATTTTGGCATATTTTTTAAATATGAAGTTTTCCACAGTATGAATTAGGGCTTTATACAAAAACTGACATACATGGGTTTTACATTTTAGGATTGGTTCCTTTGCACAAAGATTAGCCTATTATATTTGGGGGTTATATTAACACATAAAAGCTTGAAAACCCCTAATTTAATCAATTATTAGCTTTTCATCAACTGACAACCTCTGAAGCTCCTTCAGGAAGGCCAGTTTGGGAAACTCTGAACTAAAACAACATCCTCACAACAAAGAAGGAAAGTTTCCTGCTCACAAACAGTTCAGCTATGACACAAGATGGCAGTGAAGTCCTACAAAGATTCGAGCGAGCTTCTTTTTTACTGCGAGTTTTACATATGGGTTTCTCTCAGTGTTGCCAACTTTGCAATTTTGTTGCTAAATTTAGCAACTTTTCAGACTACCCTAGCAACCTTTTCTTCCAAAAGCACCTAGCAACAAATGTAGCTATTTTTTAATTTTATTTGGCTACTTTTAGAAACTTTTGATAAGTGACTCAAACGATAAAAAGGCACACATTTTCCATCTAAATTTCACAAAAAGAGGAAACCAAAGATGCCTTGAAGTACACACATCACATGAATTAAGTTATTGCTATTTGCAGTTGTTCAATTTGATAATAACGATAATAATTTAATAATTGTTCATTTATGATACACCTTGTTAGTAGCTTGTACATGTGATTGTTGACCAGTTAGTACACTGTAAGAAAAATATCTAGAAAAATGGCAAAGGTACTAGTAATTTTCCAGGACATTATCAATTATCAATTATCCGTTGTAACCCGAAAACACAAAATACAATGAGTAATGCAGGTAAAAAGCTGTGATTTATTTTCTTAGAGTGTAGCACACTGACTACTAATACACTGCTTAAAACTAATTGTTCAGAACGTGTAGTTTTACTAGTTTACTAGCTAATAAAAACACTTGTAATCGTTCAAAAAGTAAATCGTTCAAAAGTGTTCAATGTTGTATATAAAAAGTTATTTATATTTTAACAT
>NW_015506404.1:10958-14129 GCF_001515645.1 Sinocyclocheilus grahami
ATGTTAAAATATAAATAACTTTTTATATACAACATTGAACACTTTTGAACGATTTACTTTTTGAACGATTACAAGTGTTTTTATTAGCTAGTAAACTAGTAAAACTACACGTTCTGAACAATTAGTTTTAAGCAGTGTATTAGTAGTCAGTGTGCTACACTCTAAGAAAATAAATCACAGCTTTTTACCTGCATTACTCATTGTATTTTGTGTTTTCGGGTTACAACGGATAATTGATAATTGATAATGTCCTGGAAAATTACTAGTACCTTTGCCATTTTTCTAGATATTTTTCTTACAGTGTACTAACTGGTCAACAATCACATGTACAAGCTACTAACAAGGTGTATCATAAATGAACAATTATTAAATTATTATCGTTATTATCAAATTGAACAACTGCAAATAGCAATAACTTAATTCATGTGATGTGTGTACTTCAAGGCATCTTTGGTTTCCTCTTTTTGTGAAATTTAGATGGAAAATGTGTGCCTTTTTATCGTTTGAGTCACTTATCAAAAGTTTCTAAAAGTAGCCAAATAAAATTAAAAAATAGCTACATTTGTTGCTAGGTGCTTTTGGAAGAAAAGGTTGCTAGGGTAGTCTGAAAAGTTGCTAAATTTAGCAACAAAATTGCAAAGTTGGCAACACTGAGAGAAACCCATATGTAAAACTCGCAGTAAAAAAGAAGCTCGCTCGAATCTTTGTAGGACTTCACTGCCATCTTGTGTCATAACTGAACTGTTTGTGAGCAGGAAACTTTCCTTCTTTGTTGTGAGGATGTTGTTTTAGTTCAGAGTTTCCCAAACTGGCCTTCCTGAAGGAGCTTCAGAGGTTGTCAGTTGATGAAAAGCTAATAATTGATTAAATTAGGGGTTTTCAAGCTTTTATGTGTTAATATAACCCCCAAATATAATAGGCTAATCTTTGTGCAAAGGAACCAATCCTAAAATGTAAAACCCATGTATGTCAGTTTTTGTATAAAGCCCTAATTCATACTGTGGAAAACTTCATATTTAAAAAATATGCCAAAATATTATTTGGAAAATATCTAGTTTCTATTAAGTTACATTATTACATTTGTTTCCTACACATTCATTATAGGACTGTAATGTTATTTAAGTCTAATGGTTATTTATTAATTTTTTTAAAGCATATTTAAATGTTATTATCCGAATCTACTTAATTTTATTTGTTTTAATCATATTTGATTATTATTTTATTTTTTACACTTTCTCTCTTGCGACCCACTTTTTACCTATTTGTTACTCAAATAAAAATTACAAATATGTAAAAAAAAAAAAATATATATTTTTTTTTTTTTACATATTTGTAATTTTTATTTGAGTAACAAATAGGTAAAAAGTGGGTCGCAAGAGAGAAAGTGTAAAAAATAAAATAATAATCAAATATGATTAAAACAAATAAAATTAAGTAGATTCGGATAATAACATTTAAATATGCTTTAAAAAAATTAATAAATAACCATTAGACTTAAATAACATTACAGTCCTATAATGAATGTGTAGGAAACAAATGTAATAATGTAACTTAATAGAAACTAGATATTTTCCAAATAATATTTTGGCATATTTTTAAAATATGAAGTTTTCCACAGTATGAATTAGGGCTTTATACAAAAACTGACATACATGGGTTTTACATTTTAGGATTGGTTCCTTTGCACAAAGATTAGCCTATTATATTTGGGGGTTATATTAACACATAAAAGCTTGAAAACCCCTAATTTAATCAATTATTAGCTTTTCATCAACTGACAACCCCTCTGAAGCTCCTTCACGAAGGCCAGTTTGGGAAACTCTGAACTAAAACAACATCCTCACAACAAAGAAGGAAAGTTTCCTGCTCACAAACAGTTCAGCTATGACACAAGATGGCAGTGAAGTCCTACAAAGATTCGAGCGAGCTTCTTTTTTACTGCGAGTTTTACATATGGGTTTCTCTCAGTGTTGCCAACTTTGCAATTTTGTTGCTAAATTTAGCAACTTTTCAGACTACCCTAGCAACCTTTTCTTCCAAAAGCACCTAGCAACAAATGTAGCTATTTTTAAATTTTATTTGGCTACTTTTAGAAACTTTTGATAAGTGACTCAAACGATAAAAAGGCACACATTTTCCATCTAAATTTCACAAAAAGAGGAAACCAAAGATGCCTTGAAGTACACACATCACATGAATTAAGTTATTGCTATTTGCAGTTGTTCAATTTGATAATAACGATAATAATTTAATAATTGTTCATTTATGATACACCTTGTTAGTAGCTTGTACATGTGATTGTTGACCAGTTAGTACACTGTAAGAAAAATATCTAGAAAAATGGCAAAGGTACTAGTAATTTTCCAGGACATTATCAATTATCAATTATCCGTTGTAACCCGAAAACACAAAATACAATGAGTAATGCAGGTAAAAAGCTGTGATTTATTTTCTTAGAGTGTAGCACACTGACTACTAATACACTGCTTAAAACTAATTGTTCAGAACGTGTAGTTTTACTAGTTTACTAGCTAATAAAAACACTTGTAATCGTTCAAAAAGTAAATCGTTCAAAAGTGTTCAATGTTGTATATAAAAAGTTATTTATATTTTAACATTATATTATGCGAGCATATCAATATGAACATATTACAATGAGTAATGCAGGTAAAAAGCTGTGATTTATTTTCTTAGAGTGTAGCACACTGACTACTAATACACTGCTTAAAACTAATTGTTCAGAACGTGTAGTTTTACTAGTTTACTAGCTAATAAAAACACTTGTAATCGTTCAAAAAGTAAATCGTTCAAAAGTGTTCAATGTTGTATATAAAAAGTTATTTATATTTTAACATTATTTTACGAGCAAATCTAAATGAACATATAAAATATATTTTTGCTGAGATTTGATGTAGTGACAATTTTGCGTCGTGATTACGTAATAATGTCATCGCGCAGTGACATTAGGGATGGGCGATACCACTTATTTTGATTTCGATACGATACCGATATTTTTCATGGCAGTATCGTCGATATCGATACCGATACGATACTTCTGAACTAAACCTTTAAATGATTAAATTTATTAAATTACTTACTAAGAGTAAAATGGGTAATGATAACCACTTTGTTTAAAACGCATTTTAACATTCAATACGCCTTAATTGTAAC
>NW_015506404.1:14372-17955 GCF_001515645.1 Sinocyclocheilus grahami
ATGTAGGCTACGATTTCAATTTGTTTATTGTGAAATAACTCAAACGTATGTTTTTTCTGTCCTCTGATAAGCATTGTTCAGGGCTGCCGTTCCCAAAAGCTTTAATGCTCTCTTATGATACTTTTGCTTGCGAACAAAGCTTATTCGTCCAATTCAATGCATTTATACGCATTATTATTATTATTTTAAATAAACAAAATCACTGGTAAATAAAACACACCTTAGTATCGATATTTTTAGTTTGAGTATCGATACTTTCGATACTCGCGTCAGTATCGATATATCGATACTTAGGATCGATACGCCCATCCCTAAGTGACATCACAACGTGATTTAGCAACTAGTGATGGGAAGTTCGGGTAATTTTACCGACTCGGACCTTTGAGTCTCGTTCAGCAAACTGAACGAATCTTTTTTCGAGTCATTTCGTTCATTTTAGCTAAATATAATTAAAATGTTACGTGTTACTTCCCTAACACGTCTACTACTTACGCAAACGTTGATCATACTACAAACTATACAAAACTGCTATAAGAAACAGAAAAGATTAATTAATTGTTTACCTGGGTCTTCAGTCTATGATTAGCTCACCACCTCTTATCTGACAAGTCTTCGGGTTTGGGTTTATGGGGCTGTCACGTGATGAATGAACGACTCAAACCCGAAGACTTGAGAGATGAACTAATCAATTCTATTTCCGGCTCAGACTGCATAAATTAAGCTTATGGGGCTGTCACGTGATGAACGAACGACTCGGAAAAACCCGAAGACTCGAAACAGGTGAACTACTTGACTAATTCCAGTACAGAACCTATAGGATGTTGCGCATGCGCGACTGAACGAATCACTCCCCGAGACGACTCGTTCTTCCCGAGTCACATTAAAGATTTGTTCAAAACGAACAAATCGTTCAAGAACATTAGCAACAAGTCGACCTTCCTTTAGCAACTTCCCCTGAAAACTAGGCAACACTGGTTTCTCTAGATTTGTATAAGATTTTCTCCTTAGTTCATTAACATTTGAAACTCTATATATCCCTGCATTTCACTGTCGATTCCTCCTCTTCGTCATTCATTAAAGATCGACAAACAGCGTTACGTTACCGATGAGCTCCACATCAGATCGGAGAGTTTGTTTTGACCTCTGAGCTGTTGTAGAGTCAAATCGTCTCCTATATGACTTTAATTAAAGCTGTCATATGGACGACAAACTCCTAAGCGTTTATGAAGGCCAACATTTAGCCTGATTGTGTCGTTTTCACCTACAGTGAATGGTTAATTGAGGGAAAAGGCAAGCACTCGCTGATGGTCACCTAATTTCTGCGCCTCACACAGTAAACTAACTTCACACAACGTGACCCGAGTACTCTAATTAGCACAAAAACGCTGTTAAAACTATTTTATCGATGTATATCATTTGTGGTGAGATAAAAAGCTTCCGTCAGTTTGAGCGGGGGAAAAAATTAGCGTCTCGTGCGCCGATTCAAAATGCTGAAATAATGCACTAATAATGCGTGAAATGCTGCTTAGTTGCAGTAAAAGAACGATTTGCTATTAAACAAAGTCTATTTGCTAAAGTTAAAGGATGTAGACAAAATAACATTCCCCCTGCATTGAGGCCTTGTTGTATTATGATACTTTCACTACACATTAAACGCCTTGAAATACAGATTTCGGTATAAACTTATGATAAATAATAAAAAATGTGGTCTGTGTATAAACCGCTTACAGCGGTTGGGTTGTTTTGACCCAGCTTTTGGGTTGTTTTGACCCAGCTTTTGGGTTGTTTTGACCCAGCTTTTGGGTTGTTTTGACCCAGCTTTTGGGTTGTTTTGACCCAGCTTTTGGGTTGTTTTGACCCAGCTTTTGGGTTGTTTTGACCCAGCTTTTGGGTTGTTTTGACCCAGCTTTTGGGTTGTTTTGACCCAGCGGTTGGGTTGTTTTGACCCAGCTTTTGGGTTGTTTTGTAGCCTACAGGTATTTTCAACAAAATGAAAATCGTGTGTTGCTGCCTGTGCATGCATGAAGGCCCCTTAAATGTGCACTCACTAGGCTAAATTTACCCTTATTTTTAGTATTTTTTATACACATAAATAAATTATTAGCACTTTTTGAAATCAGTACATTAATGCACTGGCTTACAGTGGAAGTCTATGAGGCAATGCACTAACATTAACCCTTTAAAGCCTGACATGTGAAATAATAGTCACATTATTTATTATTATTTCATTTTATTTTTAGTGGAACTGTTTGTTGTACCTTTAGACACAATATAATAAAAATACATTTAAAAACACTGACGTACGTTAGGATATACAGTGGGAATATTGAGAAAAAAACTGTTAAATTTTATTCAGAGGCCCAAACTGAGCAAAAATATGCAATAGTTTGGTGCAGATGCTGATACTTATATGGACACGAAAGTGATGCAGTTCTGATGCTTGTAATGTAAATCAGTGAGATCTTAGCAGTCAGATATAACAATATAAATATCAGTTGTCACTCTAAATCTTTGTAGATTTAGATTTTTTTTATTTTTTTTTTAGATTTTGTGCAACACAACATGTTCAGCATGTTGAACATTTAGAGGTCTAACAAGACATATAACCTTCTCTGTGCATGTTTACAGTATGCCCATGATTTGAATCTGATCTGAAATCAGTGCCTCTGTTATCATACTGTTGACTGACAGCTCAGCGCTCTACTCAGTAATGTACTGTTGTCATTTAGAGATACAGCACGGCCATTATAAATAGCTCCTTTATTGTGACTGTTTCATATTTCAGGCTAAAATTAGATTCGGGACATGTGGCTGGAACTAAACAGGGAAGCATCTTAACATTACATCTAAATGCAGAGTGATTTCTTCCAGCAATGCAAGGACAGATTTTCATTATGGCTCTCATTACAACGGAGAAACTTAACTTTGTCCCTTTTTGACCCAGCATTTTTTAGAGTGTAAACTTGTCTATAAACAATGAATGGATTTGCAGCAAATAATTAATTTGCTTGTAATTTGGTATTAGATGTCTGTAATATCAGGGCAAGATATTTTCATACTCTTTTTCATGTAAAATAAAATAAAATAGAATATTTGTTAAAAAATCTACTGTGGAATTCTGCTCAACTCCCCCCAATGTCCTTATTGGAAACATTCTCCACACAAGATTGTCTATCTAAAGGGCGGATTACCCAATTATATAAGATGCTAATAGAGAATCATAAAGAAAGTGCTGAAAATAAAAGACAAGCGTGGATATATGATTTGAATAAAGATATTTCACTGGAGGATTGGGGTACAGTGTGCTTAAAGGCACAAACGCAAACCTTGAATACTCGGTTGAGACTCTTACAGTATAATTGGATAATGAGAAGCTATATTACCCCTGTAAGATTAAAAAAATGTATCCCTGACCTATGTTTTAAATGTAATAAAATACAAGGTACATTTTTTCATTCTGTGTGGGAATGTGAAGAAGTGCAAAAGTTTTGGGATGGGGTGATTCAGTATGTTTCTCAGTTTACCTCTTCTCCGATTCCTTTATGCCCTGTATTGTGTGTATTAAGTATTTATGGAGACAATT
>NW_015506404.1:19074-40234 GCF_001515645.1 Sinocyclocheilus grahami
AGAAGTTTTATTTTTTCACACCTGAAGAATTCTGCTCAACTCCCCCCAATGTCCTTATTGGAAACATTCTCCACACAAGATTGTCTATCTAAAGGGCGGATTACCCAATTATACAAGATGCTAATAGAGAATCATAAAGAAAGTGCTGAAAATAAAAGACAAGCGTGGATATATGATTTGAATAAAGATATTTCACTGGAGGATTGGGGTACAGTGTGCTTAAAGGCACAAACGCAAACCTTGAATACTCGGTTGAGACTCTTACAGTATAATTGGATAATGAGAAGCTATATTACCCCTGTAAGATTAAAAAAATGTATCCCTGACCTATGTTTTAAATGTAATAAAATACAAGGTACATTTTTTCATTCTGTGTGGGAATGTGAAGAAGTGCAAAAGTTTTGGGATGGGGTGATTCAGTATGTTTCTCAGTTTACCTCTTCTCCGATTCCTTTATGCCCTGTATTGTGTGTATTAAGTATTTATGGAGACAATTATTCTTTATCTAGTAAGGAAAGAAAATTAGTGGACTTATGTCTACTACAAGCCAGACGTTCTATTGCCCTATGTTGGAAGAATGCTAATTGCCTTTCCCTTGGAGTTAAAAAATTAAATTTCTAGCTTGGCTCTTGAGAAACTTACATATGTAAATAAGGAAAAAATCCTCGGAATTCAATGATATCTGGAAGACATTTTTGAACTTTGTTAAAGAAGGAGATATTGATGAGGCACTAGATGTGTGAAGATATGTAATATAAATATAACAACAATCAGGATTGTATTTTTATTTATTTTATTTTATTTATTTTGCCTGCCAAGGCTTTGTGGTTGTGGGGATGGAGAAGAAGGTTTGATCATAAGTGTTCCTTGTTTACTTGTAAAGGTTTTGGAAAAGTTAATAAAAATATGTTTAAAAAAAATAAAAATCTACTGTGCATTATAAAGATTTGATTCCTGAAGCTGAAGTATGACCTCTATTCCTTGAAAAAATATATAATAATGATAATAATATATTCATATCAAGATTTCTATTTCAGTACAGCCTAAATAACAACAGCTTAATACTTAATAAACTTTAATAATGTTTTAATAATAATTGCATAAAAGAACAGTACAGTTTTTATATTATAATTGATATTATTATAGTCTTTGTAATTATTTTGAGTACGATTTTATTTTTATATTTTATATTTTCCCCTTTTTTGGTAACTTCGGTAGTTTTGTTGTGTTTTTGTCATTTTTCTTTTTCTTTTTTTGTAATACGTCTACACGATTTTTTATTATTTTTTTATTTATTATCTTTGTTTTATTTAGTTATTTTAAGTTATTTGCCTTGGCAACAGGCTAAAATAAAATACATTCAAGTTTTTGTACTTTATTCTACTTTAGTTTACATTTAATTTAGTTTAAGTAACAAAAGTATTATTTTTAATGGTTCTAGTTTTAGCTTTAGTTAACTACAATAATCCTGAACTAAAACTTTTTTTTGTCTCTAATCATTAACATATGTCAAGCCAAGATACTACAAGGCATAAGGCATGATTGCCGCTCCCTCTAACACATATTCATATTTCAAGAGCAATTTTTATCTCATGACCTGATTATTTTTGCGCTGACCTTATGGGATTACGTGTCTTCATTGTTGCATTTTTAGAGTGTGATATATCGGCTCTGGTCTGCTTGTTAAAGTCTGCAGCTGTTGTCTCCAGAGACGCCCACCGAGGTTTCATATAGAGCCACTTCTGAGTGAAAGTATCTCCAGAGCTCATTCCCAACAGGACGGCCTGAAGTGGGGCACAAAGACGCACAGCAACAGTAACCTGCCAAAACACACTTACTGTATATACATGAGGTTTAAAAGTGGAAAGCAGTGACATTGTTTAGGAACAGCGTGTCTCATCCTGTTTAGCAGCTTCTGACCAACAACCAGCAGAACATCTTAAACATCTTTACAGGTTCCTTTACGATCACTCATTGATGGAAGTGAAATGAAGAAACTTGTTTTACCTCAACATATCTCGTTTTAAATGCAAATGCATTGCTCTTTTAAAGCTCACAGGACGTTTTAACACCATTTAACACCAGTTTCTTCTAAAGATCTCAAATGAGCAAACGAGTCAGTTGTTAACATGCAATGAGAAGAGCTTTAATGAAACATCTGATGATTTTGATGAGAAATGTTTGAGTTCATATTGAATTGTTGGGGTTTCAATTGTTCAGTTGTTTCAATTGAAGAAACATGAATTAAAAAAAAAAAAAAAATTCTGATGAGGCAACAAAATGATTTGATTCGCTTTTCATTTTCCATTATTTATTTATTTACAGTTAGCACATTTACCCCCAAATCATCATTGTTATAATGCAACACTATCTTATTCTTCTATTCTTAAAATATAAATAATATAAATATTCAAACCAAAAAATTAAATTATTATTATATTAAAGTGTTTGTGTGTTTGTATGTGTGTGTGTGTAATGCAAAATATATACAGTATATATATGTTACATATTAAAACAAAATGTTATTATATATATTAATTAATTTATATAAAATTTTAAACTATTTTAGAATGTGAGCATGTGTGTGTGTGTGTGCATATATATATAAATATATTATTTTTAACAATTTCTAGATAAAATCTCATTACAGTAATAGTCATTTTTATTTAATTGCAATAATAAATACTCATTCAGTATACAACAAATACACACACACACACACAAATATTTTACTAAATATTTACTTTTAGTCATTTGATGTTGGAGTGAAGTATGACCTAAACGATTACAGTCAAATGCATTTCGATGTCTTGATTGACCAAATGTACATGCAGAGAGACACTTGAGAGGAACGCTGCAGGGCTCAGATCAGTGATTCACAGAGGATCTCCCAGATCAGATGCTGCCTGCCGTCAAAACAATCTCAAATGTCACTGTCATGTATGTCACTGCCAACTTTTCCCTCTCCAGAACCACTTCTGACATCAGCAGAGACGCTTTTTATCGGTTGTATAAAAGGTAACAGAATAACGCCACGAATTAGGATATTTTAAGTGTGATTCAGTCACGGCACACTTTAGAAATGTCATCTCTGTGAAAGGTGGGACATCTGACCCTGAATCAGACGCCCACAAGGGTGCCATTAAAGCCACATGCTTCAATTCCCACGACACAAACCCTGGAAAGAAGACACACGAATGACAGATCAACGTCTCAATTCTTTCTCCCAGAAAACCAGTGTCTCAGATCTTTCTCCTGAGACCCAACCCCATTTGGGTCAGTTTGAGTTGAGCTTCATCAAAGTTCAACTTTCCAGGGAGTCTCATGAAACCTCGGAGCCCCTCCTTCAGTTGTCAGAGCTTGGCTTTGCCTAATACGTCCATAACCCGGCAGCGCTGTGATCACGGCTATTCTAGTGCGGCCGACTGACAGCAGCGATTGGAGCAAATTAATCATCACTTCTAATTAGAAACCACACTAAAAACTATTTTTGGCCTCTGTTCCTATGGAGAGAATTCAAGCCTCCCACCCGGACAAACCCAGCAACAAATATAGACGGATACGAGCGGCAGCAGAGTGACACGGCCTCCGTCTGGGACTGTGAGAGTTAGTAGGAAGAATGAGTAGCCCATACTGCACTTTTCCCAATATTTTAATGCATAATAAGCATTAGTATTACAAAATAGATTTTTACATTTTCTTTAGAAAATGAAAGTGTTGTTCGCTCATGCAAAATTAAATATATATATATATATATATACTAAAAACTATATAATTAAATTGTATATATATACAGTGCATTCAGACCCCCTTCACTTTTTTCAATTTTCTTACAATCCTGTCTCTGAGCTCTGCAGGCAGTTCCTTTGACCTCAAGTTTTGGTTTTCGCTCTGATATCTGAATTTAATTTACCACCAATCAAGGTGTAGAAACATCTCAGCAATGATCAAGAGAAATGGGAGGCACCTGAGCTAAATTTCATGTTTTGTCACAATGAATACTGAATACTTATGTAAATGTGATATTACAGTTTTTTTTTTTTTATAAATGTAGACATTTCTAAAATTCTGTTTTCACTTTGTCATTATGAGGTACAGAGTATAGATTAATGAGAGAAAAAAATGAATTCAAACAATTTTAGTATCAGTCTGCAACATAACAAAATTGAAAAAAAATTGAAAAACTTTCTAAATGCACTGTATATGCTTTAGTTTTAGTTAACAATAGGTTCTGAGTAGATTGTAATGCGTTGCTATGCACATGCTTGGACGTTGTGGCTGGTTGCCAGGGTGTTTGCTATGCGACTGCTGAAGTTTTTTTTTTTATTATTATGTTTTGCTCAAATACAAATACAGCATGAAAAGTAGTAACAGTGATGCTCATGTGATGCATCAGTTTTTCTTGAGCAACCATCAGCTTTAGAAACACTAAATAAGTCATTCAAAATCTTTTAATTTTTGTGGTTTATTTCCAAACCCCACATTACAAAATAACAGTGTTGTGAACTCTGACATTTAAAGAGAGCTCTTGGCTTACAGGAAGACACTTTACCAAAGCAGGTCATGCAAAAACAGTGTGGAAGGCCTCCAGCGTCGTAGCACCTTTGTGGGAAAATAATAAATTAAAAAACAAAAAATTTAACGCTTTTTTTCTTTCTTTTTTTTTTTTTAAGTCAGTGCAAAAATATAAACAATGCATAGAAATCCATTAGCAAATGTCTACCGTCTGCTGAGCGCACCCAGAGAGTTTTTGCCCTTGAAATCCTGGAGCCGGATTCAGATGGTCCGGGTCGCGCTCGTACAAGCACAGTGTGACAAAAGTGACACTAAACCAGCGTTTGAAAATAAAAATACACTTTGCATCAGCTGAACATGAATGAGACAGAATATGCACCTTTAGCATACCGCGGTAAATTTACAGGAAAGCTTAAAAGATTCAAAATGTGCTTTGCATTCCGTTTTTATCATCCAATATTTTCATTTAATGATATATCTTAGGAGGTTGATAAGGAAGCCCGTTTCTGCCATGGAATAAAATAATAAAAAGGTAATTGCGACTTTTTATCTCACTATTCAGACTTTTTTTCTTGCAATTCTGAGAAAAAAGAAGCTATAAACTCAGTATTCAGACCTTTTTTCTCACAGTTCTGTTTCTCTGTCTTACTTTTTCCTCATAGTTTTTAGGACAAAAAGATCAGAATTGCAAGATATAAACAAGCAAAGAGTTGTGAGATAAAAAATTATTATTTTCTCCTCAGAATTCTGAGTTTTTTTCTTACAATTCTAAGAAAAAAAGTAAATTGCAAGATATACATTTTTCTTAAATTATTATTTTTTTAATTCAGTTTTTTTCTTTTTGCCACAGAATAAAAAAAGATAATTGCAGCTTTTTCTCACAATTTCTCTCACAAAAAGAAAAAAGAGGTCTTCAGAATTGCAAATATAAACTAAGATTTGCAAGAAAAAAAATCCTCAGAAGCTTGTTCCTCAATGTTTTTCCCAGAATTCTGAGTTTACATCTTGCAATTCTGCTTTTTTTATTCCACCATGGAATAAAAAGTTTTAAAAAGTTAACTGTGACTTATGTATTCTGAGAAAAAGAGAGATAACTTAGAAGACTTTTTTCTCAGAATTTACAGTTTACATCTCACAATTCTGTTCTTTGTTTCCATCAGAGAATTTAAAAAAGCCATCTTTTCTTGCAGTTCTGAGTTTATATGTTGAAATTGTGACTTTTCTTAGAATTGTTAGAGAAAGTAAAAATTGTGAAATAAAAAGTCGCAACTTCCGTGGCCAAAAAATAAAAAAGCTTACATATAATGAAGCTGCAATAAAAACTAAGAAAGAGAAAAAGTGAACAAGTGGGTTGTTTTCTGATATTGGCACAGTGTCTGATCTACTGCTTTGAATATTATAATTTGTAATCATTTCTAATGGCCTGATACGTAGCAAGTCAGAATAATAAGTGTGCTGGTTGGGTTTTTATAATAATAATAAAGTCTGATTTTACTGATTGTGAGGAACTATTTTAAGTCACTTGCTTGCTTTGTCAAATTTTCAATACTTATATATATATATAAATTACAAATATAGGGATACAATTTCACTGAAACCATTCAAGGTAAAATTTCTAGTTGCTTTTCTAAGAGCACTACTTGTTTTAGTTCAACAAAAGCGGTAATATGCAAGTTTTCAAAATCGTACGGCCAAAGTGCAGGAGGTTTGTGTAAAGCTGAAAAACTCAAATGTATTTTTTAGAAAAACTCTTAATTGTGAAGATTGACAGAGTCCAGGTGAAGAATAACTAACTGTCCTCTTGTACACTTTGCATTTCAACATTTAGACGAGCCCAGAGTTTTGATATTTCACAGCGTTTCAGTTCTGTTATGAGACAAAAGAACATACCGTGTGATTTAAAACCACACATAACCACGATAAAAATCAACCTTTTGACTCTTCAAACACACAGAAACACATCGTGCTCCAGTTTAAAGCCGTTACCTTTTCACACACTCCCAAAAAAAAATCACAAAAAAATGAGTTAAGGCACCAAGAGAGGCACGATTCTTACGTGTGCGCAAAAAGCTGAACTTCACAAGCATCCATCCATCTTTCTGGACCGTCTGAGGTCATGAGAGAGTTGAACCATTAAACACAGTGAAGCCCAAAAACATACAAGCGTAATATACGTTAGATACGGATCCCATTCACACTTACAGAAGCAGAAACAGACCCAATGTGCAACGCTGACCAAACTAATATGAAAACAGTCAATGCAAACAAATAAAACAGCTCGTTAATTCTCAAGCAAATGATTTTAGCTATATGTCAATGATAATATAATAGCAATATAGTTTCGTTTTATTCTTGTCGTAATCATGCAATCGGTTATTTTTAAAGGACATTCAAATGAGGTTTGTTCTGATTGTCAGCGATACTAAAGACATAAATACACAAACAAGCGTCTGAACATATACACTACCAGTCAAGCGTTTTTGAACAGTAAGATTTTTACTGTTTTTTTAAAGAATTCCCTTCTGCTCACCAAGCCTGTATTTATTTGATCCCAAATACAGCAAAAGCAGTAAAATTCTAAAATATTTTTACTGTTTAAAATAACTGCTTTCTATTTGAATATGTGTTAAAATGCAATTTATTCCTGTGATGAAAGCTGAATTTTCAGTATCAATACTCCAGTCTTCAGATCCTTCAGAAATCATTCTAATATGCTGATTTGCTGTTTAAGAAACATTTTTAATTTTTCTTAAATTATTATTTTTTTAATTCAGTTTTTTTCTTTTTGCCACAGAATAAAAAAAGATAATTGCAGCTTTTTCTCACAATTTCTCTCACAAAAAGAAAAAAGAGGTCAGAATTGCAAATATAAACTAAGATTTGCAAGAAAAAAAGTCCTCAGAAGCTTGTTCCTCAATGTTTTTCCCAGAATTCTGAGTTTACATCTTGCAATTCTGCTTTTTTTATTCCACCATGGAATAAAAAGTTTTAAAAAGTTAACTGTGACTTATGTATTCTGAGAAAAAGAGAGATAACTTAGAAGACTTTTTTCTCAGAATTTTATTATTATTATCAATATTTAAAACAGTTGAGTTAATTTTTTTTAGGATTCTCTGATGAATAGAAAGATACAAAGATCAGAATTTATCTGAAATAAAAAGCTTTTGTAACAGTATACACTCTACCATTCAAAAGCTTGGAGTCAGTTTTCTTTTGGGAGGGGGGGGGGTAGTAAACTATTGAAATTAATACTTTTATTTTGCAAAGATGCTTTAAATTGATCAAAAGTAATGATAAAGACATTTATAATGTTACAAAAGATTTATATTTCAGATAAATGCTGTTCTTCTGAACTTTCTATTGATCAAAGAAACCTGAAAAAAAAATTCTACTCAGCTGTATAATAATAATAAATGTTTTTTTGAGCAGCAAATTAGAATATTAGAATGATTTCTAAAGGATCACGTGACTGGAGAAATTATGCTAAAAATTCAGCTTTGAAATCACAGAAATAAATTACATTTTAAAATATTTTCAAATAGAAAACAGTTATTTTAAATAGTAAAAATATTTCAAAATGTTACTGTTTTTGCTGTACTTTGGATCGAATAAACGCAGGCTTGGTGAGCAGAAGAGACTTCTTTCAAAAAAACATTAAAAATCTTACTGTTCAAAAACGCTTGACTGGTAGTGTACAAAGCTGGTTTTAAATGTCGTAAATCAGTGCCTAAACGTAAGAAAAGCCCAAAATTACGCGACTAACCGGGTGGACCGAAAGTCTCGCTCTCGTTATGTTCACATCACGCACCCGGCTGCTTTCCACACAGACGTTATTGCACAGTGAAGCCACCATAGGTGTATAAAAATAGAGTAAGTACATTGAAACGAGTGAAATCCAGCCTCTTCTGGGGGCTTTAGCCAGCACCAGCGGCCAAGAGCCGTCGCATGACCGCAGCACAGTGTTTGGCTGAACACCGACAGGACGCTCTGATTTCCTCATGCACGTCTCATACAAAAATCAAGGATATTCCATCTGGAAAGGAGCCACTATACGACAGTCTCGAGGCCGGTGAGTTTGGGTGTGAGTATGCGTGGAGTAATGCCGTTGTTCAGGTCTTCCTCGAACTCTAAAAGTTGGCCCATGAAGTTGAGGTTGGGCGAGATGATGGGCCGCCGGGACTTGACGAACTTGTATGTGTCTGTCATAGTCATCCAGGTGTGTTTCATCAGGTAGGCGATGACGATGGTGGCGGAGCGCGACACGCCGGCCTGGCAGTGAATGAGGAGCCCCCGACTGGCCTGGTGCGCCTCCTCTGTGGACGGGAAAAACAGAGAACGTCAGCAAAAAAATGTCCCGATCATCAGCATTTCTCAGAAAACGTTGCGGTACCAAAGCATTTGTCAAGTCACAGATGTCCCTGTTCTCAAAAATGTGCTTTTTTTACCCTCAGTCAGGTTGAATCTCAAAGAAATATCTGCATAAATCAATCAATAAAATACTATAAATATTTGGCTATAATTATTATTGTTATTAATTATAAATATTGCAAGTCATTTATATAATTTATTATGCATTATATATATATAAATATATAACATTTTTAATTATTATTATGTAATTATGAAATTACTTCAGATTATTTATATATTACATTATAGTGTACTACACAAATTGTAATTATAATTTAATATTTTTAACATTAATTAGTTATTAAAATAATCATTTATTCTGTATTATTATTATTACCATATTCATATTAAATATTTGTATTATAATTATGTAATTATTAACATATAACATATTACATACAATTAATTAAATAATTAAATATATAAATTAATTATAGACATGTAATCATTAATCATTATATAATTTACAATACATATAACTGCACAAATTGTAATTATCATTTATTATTTTACTATGAATTATAATTATTATAATTTATATAACATTTTGTATGATTTATTATGCATTGTATGCATTTTTATATATTTTTGTTAAATATATAATATACTTTCATTGTAATAGTTTATTATAATTATTACAATAATAATTTACATAACATTTTGTATGATTTATTATATGCATTATTATATTTTTTTGTTAAATATATAATATACAGTGGTGGCTAAAATGATTAGAACACTAGTATTTTCACCATCTAAAAAATGTTTTAAAAAAATGGTTTTAAGTCAGTTATTTCTCTCTTTTGCTGTAGTGTGTCAGCAGGAAATATCAGTTTACATTTCCAAACATTCATTTAGCCATTAATTGTAATAATGCAGTGAGATTATATTATTTATTAATTAATTATAATATTTAATTATAACACATTATATTCATAATATATATTCATTATTATAACTATACTACTATATATAGTTTATTACTATGTATATATTATTTATTTATTATGGATGTGTAAACACACACACACACGCATACATACACATGCATAATAAATAAATAAATAACATTTTTTGTTTCTCTTTCAGCAAAACTGTCATCCTGTCTTCCTCCTGATCTTGCAGCTGAAGTACTCTTGACAGGTTCTCTCTGTCGTACCGATGAACTCGAAGGCCTCCTCGAAGTACTGCCGCAGGTTCTGCTTGTTGCTGTCGCTGGCGGGTAAGCGCTTGTACTTGAACAGGCCGAGCTCGTAGTGGTAGAGCGGCAGGTGCGTGGTGACGTTCAGGATGAAGCCGATGTCCATGCGCTGCATGAGCTGCAGGTCCTGAGCGTCCCGTTCGTTGCCCAGGAACAGGAAGGGGAGGATGGCCGTCAGCTCTGCGTTCTCGATGTCCGGTGTGGAGGGCAGGGAATGAGGTAGTGCCCCCGACAGGCCCACCGCGGTCCTGCCGTCCTGTCCTTCCTCCAGGTGAAGAGAGTGCTCGCACAGATCATCGTGGCTCTGTCGGAAACCAGCGAGGCCTCCTGCGAAACATTCATTAAAAACAATCAACTGATCGCTCTAGTGAAGCTCAACCAAAAGAGAGCCCTTGCTGAAACATCACAAATAAAGTGTGAAGCTTGACACTTAATATGTGACCCTGCAGCACAAAAGCAGTGTTAAGTCGCTGGGGGATATTTGTAGCAATAGCCAACAATATGGGTCACAATTATAGATTTTTCTTTTATGCCAAAAATCATTAGGATATTAAGTAAAGATCATGTTCCATGAAGATATTTTGTATATTTCCTACCGTAAATATATCAAAACTTAATTTTTGATTCGCAATATGCATTGCTAAGAACTTCATTTGGACAACTTTAAAGATGATTTTCTCAATATTTAGATTTTTTTGCACCCTCAGATTCCAGATTTTCAAATAGTTGTATCTCGACCAAATATTATCATATCATAACAAACCATACATCAATGGAAAGCTTATTTATTCAGCTTTTAGATGATGTATAAATATCAAATTCAAAAAATTGACCCTTATGACTGGTTTTGTGGTCCATGGTCACAAATAAGCTTTCCACTGATGTATGGTATTTACCGAGATACAACTATTTGAAAATCTGGAAGGGTGAAAAAAATTAGAAATATTGAGAAAATCATCTTTAAAGTTGTTTAAATTAAGTTCTTAGCAATGCATATTACTAATCAAAAATTAAGTTTTGATATATTTACGGTAGGACATTTACAAAATATCTTCATGGAACATGATCTTTACTTAATATCCTAATGATTTTTGGCATAAAAGGGAAATGTATAATTCTGACCGAATGTATTGTTGGCTATTGCTACAAATATCCCCCAGCGACTTAACACTGCTCTTGTGCTCCAGGCTCACATATAATAATGTTTTAATGAAACTTTTTGTCCGTACAGTATTAACTGTTGATAATAGTCCAGGCTGTTGCGTCCTCATTTGTCTCGTCATAACAGACGTGTCCTGTTTTTGAGGTCACACTGAAGGATTTGCATGTAATTTGCATTTCAGGTTGAATAATTTCCAGATCGCGTTACAGATCTGTCTTATTTGCATGCAGAATGATTAATAGTAGCCTATCTCCCGAGATCAGTCCGAGCTTATCACATACACTATTAGGTCATAAATTCACTACATTTAAGAAACATGGCAAAAAATATGACACTGAAATTCCAGACATGTTTAAATTGATATAATAATAAATATACATAATAAAATTTTTAAATATTTTTAGTGATATAATTAATTATAACATTATTAATTATAATATATTATTACTACATAATACAACATTATATATTATTATATTAGGTATTATAAATTTGTATAATGATGTTTGATATTATTATATAACCTAATCTTCATAATGAATGAAAAAATTATTTATAATGTTACAATATAATATAAAATGCAACGTTATATATTATTATACTAGATGTTATAATAAATTGTTATATTAGGCATTAATAATAAATCATAATTAGTATATCTGATAATATAATCTCGATTCCCATTTTATAATAATAATAAAATCTCCATAACTCTCATTTACATTTAAGCATTTATTGGATACTTTTATCCAAAGCAATTATTGATTAAAACATTAATAATTATGATATAATAATACATTATATATTATAATATTAAGTATTAGGTAGGTTATTAATTATGTCCAATTTAAAAAAAACTGTAATTAAAATATTACTATATAAAAAACAACAACATTGTATATTATTATATTAGGTATTGCAAATTATAATTTGTATAATTATGTCTTACAATATAATCTAAACTTGCATTTTATAATAGAATATCCATACTTAAAAATGTTCATTATAATAATGCTATATAATATAAAAAACAACATTGTATACTATATTAGGTCATATAAATTATAATTAGTATGTTGTATAATATAATATAATCTCCATAATTTACATTTAAGCATTTAGCAGATGCTTTTATCTAAAGCAATAATTAATTAAAACATTAATAATTACAACATGATATTACAATATACTATAAAATAACAACATTATATAATATTATATTTAGTATAATTACATCTTATTTTTTAATATAATATAATCTCCATTTTCCAAATGATGTTATGAGCTTTCATATGTGTACAGAACAGTCTGTTAAACCTCTATCAACACCTGAGGCCTCGAGCAAACAACAGCTATAACACCGACGACAAGAACAAGCATCAGCAAACCAGCAAACACCCTTATAATAAATATTGAACTTGTCATACTGGACATCTGCGCTTCCCCCAGTAACATACATCAGATGAATACAGCGTGTGAAGTTATAGTCTGTTAAACTTCAGTTAGTCAAATGTGAAACCTGTAGCACCTGTTAACCTGCCTCTCATTCACAACTGCTGAAGAAGACAGCTCACTGGACTGAGTGAATCTCGTTAATCGCACCGGAAAGCACCTTCAACGCTCGCTCATTTATAGAAACCCACTCACACGGTTTCTAAAAGACTCACACTGAAAAAAAACTCGAATCCAGGTTTCTCTGAAAAGCTATTGCTTTCAACTTTGGATGTTTGGGATTAAATCATATGCACTTTTGAAACCACCTGTTTTTCCTCGGGGTTAGCACATAATCCAAATGGGTCTTAACAACGATACTAATGTCACTATATTTCTATATTTATCTTTATTAAGGCTAGTTTAAAATATGATGTTTGTTTTATGTACTTGAGTACACATATGTCTTGCTATAATGCACATAAATGTAAATAATGAGGTGTGGTGTTATAATATGTGACCCTGGAGCACAAAAGCAGTGTTAAGTCGCTGGGGGATATTTGTAGCAATAGCCAACAATACATTGTATGGGTCAAAATTATAGATTTTTCTTTTATGCCAAAAATCATTAGGATATTAAGTAAAGATCATGTTCCATGAAGATATTTTGTACCTTTCCTACCATAAATATATCAAAACTTAATTTTTGATTAGCAATATGCATTGCTAAGAACTTCATTTGAACAACTTTAAAGATGATTTTCTCAATATTTAGATTTTTTAGCACCCTCAGATTCCAGATTTTCAAATAGTTGTATCTCGGCCAAATTTTGTACGATACTAACAAACCATACATCAGTGGAAAGCTTATTTATTCAGCTTTCAGAAGACGCATAAACCTCAATTTCTGAAAAATTGACCCTTATGACTGGATTTGTGCTCCAGGGTCACATATATACTACTTGGCATATAACAAAGCAAAGTGTACATTTTGTGTTAAAACTGAATAAAAAGTTGATCACAAAAAAAACAGAAGTTATTGCTGAAATCTTTCAAAATGAGAAATGTATTATTCTGCATGTATACTCTGCAGTGAATGGGTGCCGTCAGAATGAGTCCAAACAGCTGATAAAAACAAGTAATCCAAACCACTCCAGTCCATCAGTTAATGTCTGGAGAAGACAAAAGCTGAAGCAAATCTATCATTAAGATGTTTTTAGCTAAAATCCGAGTCCATAATCCATTATCACGCTTCCTCCAGTGAAAAGGTGGTCTGGTCTGAATCAGGAGAGAAATCTGCTCAGATTAAGCGCCATTTACAAGCCAAAACAGCTCTTAACAAATATGTGGCTGGATTTTGATGTGACTTGATGGACTTTTTCACTGGAGGAAGCGTTATTATGGTATTTTGGCCAGAAGTGATGTTTCGAAGTTAAAATGTTTTAATGCAGGATTTGATTCTTACAAAACGTGCATCTTTTGGCTTCACAAGATGGTAATTGAAAAGGAAAGTACATGACGTGTGACCAAGTATGGTGTCCCATACTTGGAACCTGTGCTCTGCATTTCACCCTAACAAGTGCACACACACACACACACACACACACACACACACACACACACACTCCCCCAACGATACCGAGACTTGAACCCATGACCTTCGGGTTACAAGTCCCTTTGATGGACTGGAGTGGTGTGGATTACTTGTGGATTATTGTGATGTTTTTATCAGCTGTTAACTCTGTGGACTCTCATTCTGACGGCACCCATTCACTGCAGAGTATACATGCAGAATAATACATTTCTCATTTTGAAAGATTTCAGCAATAACTTCTGTTTTTTTTGTGATCAACTTTTTATTCAGTTTTAACACAAAATGTACACTTTGCTTTGTTATATGCCAAGTAGTATATATGTGACCCTGGAGCACAAATCCAGTCATAAGGGTCAATTTTTCAGAAATTGAGGTTTATGCGTCTTCTGAAAGCTGAATAAATAAGCTTTCCACTGATGTATGGTTTGTTAGTATCGTACAAAATTTGGCCGAGATACAACTATTTGAAAATCTGGAATCTGAGGGTGCAAAAAAATCTAAATATTGAGAAAATCATCTTTAAAGTTGTTTAAATTAAGTTCTTAGCAATGCATATTACTAATCAAAAATTAAGTTTTGATATATTTACGGTAGGACATTTACAAAATATCTTCATGGAACATGATCTTTACTTAATATCCTAATGATTTTTGGCATAAAAGGGAAATGTATAATTCTGACCGAATGTATTGTTGGCTATTGCTACAAATATCCCCCAGCGACTTAACACTGCTCTTGTGCTCCAGGCTCACATATAATAATGTTTTAATGAAACTTTTTGTCCGTACAGTATTAACTGTTGATAATAGTCCAGGCTGTTGCGTCCTCATTTGTCTCGTCATAACAGACGTGTCCTGTTTTTGAGGTCACACTGAAGGATTTGCATGTAATTTGCATTTCAGGTTGAATAATTTCCAGATCGCGTTACAGATCTGTCTTATTTGCATGCAGAATGATTAATAGTAGCCTATCTCCCGAGATCAGTCCGAGCTTATCACATACACTATTAGGTCATAAATTCACTACATTTAAGAAACATGGCAAAAAATATGACACTGAAATTCCAGACATGTTTAAATTGATATAATAATAAATATACATAATAAAATTTTTAAATATTTTTAGTGATATAATTAATTATAACATTATTAATTATAATATATTATTACTACATAATACAACATTATATATTATTATATTAGGTATTATAAATTTGTATAATGATGTTTGATATTATTATATAACCTAATCTTCATAATGAATGAAAAAATTATTTATAATGTTACAATATAATATAAAATGCAACGTTATATATTATTATACTAGATGTTATAATAAATTGTTATATTAGGCATTAATAATAAATCATAATTAGTATATCTGATAATATAATCTCGATTCCCATTTTATAATAATAATAAAATCTCCATAACTCTCATTTACATTTAAGCATTTATTGGATACTTTTATCCAAAGCAATTATTGATTAAAACATTAATAATTATGATATAATAATACATTATATATTATAATATTAAGTATTAGGTAGGTTATTAATTATGTCCAATTTAAAAAAAACTGTAATTAAAATATTACTATATAAAAAACAACAACATTGTATATTATTATATTAGGTATTGCAAATTATAATTTGTATAATTATGTCTTACAATATAATCTAAACTTGCATTTTATAATAGAATATCCATACTTAAAAATGTTCATTATAATAATGCTATATAATATAAAAAACAACATTGTATACTATATTAGGTCATATAAATTATAATTAGTATGTTGTATAATATAATATAATCTCCATAATTTACATTTAAGCATTTAGCAGATGCTTTTATCTAAAGCAATAATTAATTAAAACATTAATAATTACAACATGATATTACAATATACTATAAAATAACAACATTATATAATATTATATTTAGTATAATTACATCTTATTTTTTAATATAATATAATCTCCATTTTCCAAATGATGTTATGAGCTTTCATATGTGTACAGAACAGTCTGTTAAACCTCTATCAACACCTGAGGCCTCGAGCAAACAACAGCTATAACACCGACGACAAGAACAAGCATCAGCAAACCAGCAAACACCCTTATAATAAATATTGAACTTGTCATACTGGACATCTGCGCTTCCCCCAGTAACATACATCAGATGAATACAGCGTGTGAAGTTATAGTCTGTTAAACTTCAGTTAGTCAAATGTGAAACCTGTAGCACCTGTTAACCTGCCTCTCATTCACAACTGCTGAAGAAGACAGCTCACTGGACTGAGTGAATCTCGTTAATCGCACCGGAAAGCACCTTCAACGCTCGCTCATTTATAGAAACCCACTCACACGGTTTCTAAAAGACTCACACTGAAAAAAAACTCGAATCCAGGTTTCTCTGAAAAGCTATTGCTTTCAACTTTGGATGTTTGGGATTAAATCATATGCACTTTTGAAACCACCTGTTTTTCCTCGGGGTTAGCACATAATCCAAATGGGTCTTAACAACGATACTAATGTCACTATATTTCTATATTTATCTTTATTAAGGCTAGTTTAAAATATGATGTTTGTTTTATGTACTTGAGTACACATATGTCTTGCTATAATGCACATAAATGTAAATAATGAGGTGTGGTGTTATAATATGTGACCCTGGAGCACAAAAGCAGTGTTAAGTCGCTGGGGGATATTTGTAGCAATAGCCAACAATACATTGTATGGGTCAAAATTATAGATTTTTCTTTTATGCCAAAAATCATTAGGATATTAAGTAAAGATCATGTTCCATGAAGATATTTTGTACCTTTCCTACCATAAATATATCAAAACTTAATTTTTGATTAGCAATATGCATTGCTAAGAACTTCATTTGAACAACTTTAAAGATGATTTTCTCAATATTTAGATTTTTTAGCACCCTCAGATTCCAGATTTTCAAATAGTTGTATCTCGGCCAAATTTTGTACGATACTAACAAACCATACATCAGTGGAAAGCTTATTTATTCAGCTTTCAGAAGACGCATAAACCTCAATTTCTGAAAAATTGACCCTTATGACTGGATTTGTGCTCCAGGGTCACATATATACTACTTGGCATATAACAAAGCAAAGTGTACATTTTGTGTTAAAACTGAATAAAAAGTTGATCACAAAAAAAACAGAAGTTATTGCTGAAATCTTTCAAAATGAGAAATGTATTATTCTGCATGTATACTCTGCAGTGAATGGGTGCCGTCAGAATGAGTCCAAACAGCTGATAAAAACAAGTAATCCAAACCACTCCAGTCCATCAGTTAATGTCTGGAGAAGACAAAAGCTGAAGCAAATCTATCATTAAGATGTTTTTAGCTAAAATCCGAGTCCATAATCCATTATCACGCTTCCTCCAGTGAAAAGGTGGTCTGGTCTGAATCAGGAGAGAAATCTGCACAGATTAAGCGCCATTTACAAGCCAAAACAGCTCTTAACAAATATGTGGCTGGATTTTGATGTGACTTGATGGACTTTTTCACTGGAGGAAGCGTTATTATGGTATTTTGGCCAGAAGTGATGTTTCGAAGTTAAAATGTTTTAATGCAGGATTTGATTCTTACAAAACGTGCATCTTTTGGCTTCACAAGATGGTAATTGAAAAGGAAAGTACATGACGTGTGACCAAGTATGGTGTCCCATACTTGGAACCTGTGCTCTGCATTTCACCCTAACAAGTGCACACACACACACACACACACACACACACACACACACACACACTCCCCCAACGATACCGAGACTTGAACCCATGACCTTCGGGTTACAAGTCCCTTTGATGGACTGGAGTGGTGTGGATTACTTGTGGATTATTGTGATGTTTTTATCAGCTGTTAACTCTGTGGACTCTCATTCTGACGGCACCCATTCACTGCAGAGTATACATGCAGAATAATACATTTCTCATTTTGAAAGATTTCAGCAATAACTTCTGTTTTTTTTGTGATCAACTTTTTATTCAGTTTTAACACAAAATGTACACTTTGCTTTGTTATATGCCAAGTAGTATATATGTGACCCTGGAGCACAAATCCAGTCATAAGGGTCAATTTTTCAGAAATTGAGGTTTATGCGTCTTCTGAAAGCTGAATAAATAAGCTTTCCACTGATGTATGGTTTGTTAGTATCGTACAAAATTTGGCCGAGATACAACTATTTGAAAATCTGGAATCTGAGCGCTCATTTATAGAAACCCACTCACACGGTTTCTAAAAGACTCACACTGAAAAAAAACTCGAATCCAGGTTTCTCTGAAAAGCTATTGCTTTCAACTTTGGATGTTTGGGATTAAATCATATGCACTTTTGAAACCACCTGTTTTTCCTCGGGGTTAGCACATAATCCAAATGGGTCTTAACAACGATACTAATGTCACTATATTTCTATATTTATCTTTATTAAGGCTAGTTTAAAATATGATGTTTGTTTTATGTACTTGAGTACACATATGTCTTGCTATAATGCACATAAATGTAAATAATGAGGTGTGGTGTTATAATATGTGACCCTGGAGCACAAAAGCAGTGTTAAGTCGCTGGGGGATATTTGTAGCAATAGCCAACAATACATTGTATGGGTCAAAATTATAGATTTTTCTTTTATGCCAAAAATCATTAGGATATTAAGTAAAGATCATGTTCCATGAAGATATTTTGTACCTTTCCTACCATAAATATATCAAAACTTAATTTTTGATTAGCAATATGCATTGCTAAGAACTTCATTTGAACAACTTTAAAGATGATTTTCTCAATATTTAGATTTTTTAGCACCCTCAGATTCCAGATTTTCAAATAGTTGTATCTCGGCCAAATTTTGTACGATACTAACAAACCATACATCAGTGGAAAGCTTATTTATTCAGCTTTCAGAAGACGCATAAACCTCAATTTCTGAAAAATTGACCCTTATGACTGGATTTGTGCTCCAGGGTCACATATATACTACTTGGCATATAACAAAGCAAAGTGTACATTTTGTGTTAAAACTGAATAAAAAGTTGATCACAAAAAAAACAGAAGTTATTGCTGAAATCTTTCAAAATGAGAAATGTATTATTCTGCATGTATACTCTGCAGTGAATGGGTGCCGTCAGAATGAGTCCAAACAGCTGATAAAAACAAGTAATCCAAACCACTCCAGTCCATCAGTTAATGTCTGGAGAAGACAAAAGCTGAAGCAAATCTATCATTAAGATGTTTTTAGCTAAAATCCGAGTCCATAATCCATTATCACGCTTCCTCCAGTGAAAAGGTGGTCTGGTCTGAATCAGGAGAGAAATCTGCACAGATTAAGCGCCATTTACAAGCCAAAACAGCTCTTAACAAATATGTGGCTGGATTTTGATGTGACTTGATGGACTTTTTCACTGGAGGAAGCGTTATTATGGTATTTTGGCCAGAAGTGATGTTTCGAAGTTAAAATGTTTTAATGCAGGATTTGATTCTTACAAAACGTGCATCTTTTGGCTTCACAAGATGGTAATTGAAAAGGAAAGTACATGACGTGTGACCAAGTATGGTGTCCCATACTCGGAACCTGTGCTCTGCATTTCACCCTAACAAGTGCACACACACACACACACACACACACACACACACACACACACACTCCCCCAACGATACCGAGACTTGAACCCATGACCTTCGGGTTACAAGTCCCTTTGATGGACTGGAGTGGTGTGGATTACTTGTGGATTATTGTGATGTTTTTATCAGCTGTTAACTCTGTGGACTCTCATTCTGACGGCACCCATTCACTGCAGAGCATCCATTGATGAGACACTGATGCAATGCTACATTTCTCCAAATCTGATGAAGACACAAACTCATCCTAATCTTTGATGCTCTGAGGGCGAGTATATTTTCAGCAAATGTTTATTTTTTGGTGACTAATTCCTTTAATCTCAAAGAGCAATAGTTAAAACTCAACAGTGCCAAATGTCTGCATGGATACAGTGTTGCATTACACAAGCAACATTTGGTGGCTCAGATGTTCTCAAAGTCTGCCGCTCACAAACTGGTGAACGTCAAATGATGCATTGAAGGACTAGACACAGCAAATTCACATTAGACTGAGATCTTTTCTTCGTTTTTAAAGATCAAGACCTACGCAAATTTCCAAGATCCTTTGATTGATGGAGGAATTAATAAACACGTGGCCTTTCCTGCAGAGCTCCATGAGATTGAGGACAATATTGACTCTGAGGAGATTCAGAAGCACAGCGGGTCTGCAGTATGAACAGCTTTTATCTGCACTGAAAAAACTTAGTGTGATTTTAACAGTAAAAGACTGTAAAAATGCTACAGTAAAAACCTGTTAACTGGTTAACAGTAAGTTTCCATACTATATTCGGTGAATAAATGTAGTTACATTAAATGTAATTTTACTGTAAAATACGTTTTTTGGAAGTGAAAAAGAAAAAGTCATTGTATAATTTACAGTGACAAACCGTAAATTGACACTCCCAGAATTCCCTGCATGACACTTCATATTTGATGTTTTTTTGTTGTTGAAATAACATGTTTCTTATTAGTTTTTTCTTATCAGTTGTGTACATTAGGGTTTAATCTTACATCTAATGTTGTTAAATGAATGTTTATTGCATTATTTCAGTATCATGTGTGTCACCATGATGGGGTTTAGTGTTTGTGTGAATGACACTGTGCACCTTCTATATATATAAACGTATTACCCTCCTCAGCTCGTAGAAAAGCTGTTTGTGATGAACTTTGGTTCATCATGTGACTTTCTCATCACCACCAGTTTTTGGTGGTTATCAGTGCATTACAAT
>NW_015506404.1:40417-55403 GCF_001515645.1 Sinocyclocheilus grahami
AAATGTTGCTACCATATTTTTTACGGTGAAGTTCTGGCAACCACAGCTGCTGGTATTTTACCGTAAATGTCACCGATTTTTTTTTTACAGTGTGCAAGCATTCTGCAAGAGCCGTGATATGCTCGCTAACACACACACACACACACACACACACAGCGCATGAGAATGACAGAGAAGTCTGAATAGCATCGCATATACCCTTCCTGGAGAAAACAATCCCAGAATGCAATGCAAGCTCAGTGAAGCAATTCATTCAAGAGAAATTGATTCATTCAGTATTTTAAAAAGACCATTTTACACATAATCATACATTATATATGATTAGGTGTCATAAATTATAATCAGTATAATTATATTTTAATATTTTAAAATGTAATATGATTTCCATTTCATTTTTATAATATAAATAATCTCCATAATTAATTATAATATCACTATGTAATATAAATAATTATTAAATATTAAATTAAATATTAATATATCAAATTAGGTGTTATAAATTATAATTTGTATAATTGTCTTATAATTTTATAATATAATATAATCTCCATTTAATAATAATTATAACATCATTAATTATAATACAATATTACTATATAATATAAAATACATTACATTTTATTAAATTAGATACTTTAAATTATAATTAGTACAATTATATTTGATAATTTTATAAATTACCATTTTATAATATATGCAATCTCTATAATTACAGAAGTATTATTAATAATATTAAGTATATTTACATTATATTATTATATAATATAATATTAAAACATTATTATAATATAATATTACTATTTAATATAAAATAAAACATTATATATTATTATATTAGGTGATACACATTATAATTTGCATAATTACATCTAAAATATAATATAATATACACTAACCCCCCAAAGTTCATGTAATTATTGATAAAAAAAAATTCAAAATCACAAATATCTAAGCTTTCATTAAATAAAACAACTGAAAGTAAATTGTAAAATATTTACCAATAATTTTGACCTCAGTTGTATACATATAATATACATTTTCCAAGTTGAGTATTGTATCAGTAGCTTAACAACATGCTAACACCAAACTCTATAGAAATCAATAGTGAGGGGGTTTCCGCACATTGTGTGAGGAGTGCTATATGCATAACCCACATTTTCATGTTGTAGCCTATGAAGAGCATTCCAAACCAATTATGAGATTCCATTTCAGGCTGCTGCATTAGAACTAGACAGCAAGGCAGCTCACTAGGATTTGGAACAGAGTCCTGATGTGTGCGTATGCTGACATATCGACTCCTTTCCAAAACCTAGTGTGCTGACTTACTGTCTGCCCTCCTAAAGCAGCAGCCTAACTGATTATGTCATATGCAACACAAATGTGACCCTGGAGCACAAAAGCAGTGTTAAGTCGCTGGGGGATATTTGTAGCAATAGCCAACAATACATTGTATGGGTCAAAATTATCCATTTTTCCTTTATGCCAAAAATCATTAGGATATTAAGTAAAGATCATGTTCCATGAAGATATTTTGTAAATTTCCTACTGTAAATATATCAAAACTTAATTTTTGATTAGCAATATGCATTGCTAAGAACTTCATTTGATCAACTTTTTCAACAATATTTAGATTTTTTTTTTGCACCCTCAGATTCCAGATTTTCAAATAGTTGTATCTCAGCCAAATATTGTCCTATCCTAACAAATAATGATGATGTATAAATCTCAATGTCAAGAAATTGACTCTTATGACTGATTTTGTGCTCCAGGGTCACATATGTATAATTTGTCCAAAACAAGGTAACTTAGAAAGCATCCCGTCAGAAAAGAACGCACGTATGATGCCAGCCTAGGTTTTGGAGCAGATACATGCAGGGGACGTCAGCTGACAGACGCGCTCTGTCCTCGTCCCTCGACTCTCCACGCCAGCCAAACAAGGCAAACGATGGCAACAGACTCGCGCGGCTAGAATAGAGCTGGCTCTTCCCCGTCAGCTGATGCCAGGGGCCGCAGGAGCTCCGGCACGTGGACACACATGGCGGAGCTGGACATGCCTGCATGCGTCAACAAGCTGAGGTCAGATCAACTGTAGACGTAACACAACTACTGTACTGTCTGGATAGTTTTCTGACACACCTCACAGTCCTACTGTTCTAGCCTCATATCATTCAAATAACAGTTGCTAAATCAATTTATTACAAATTATACAATTAAGCAAAAGTGCAATGCCGTACAATTCTCTTCTGCACACCAAGGCTGTGTTAAAAATACAGTAAAAACAGTCAAATTGTAAAAAAAAAAACTTTTTCACATTCAAAATAGCTGTTTTCTATAATATAATGTAAAATGTCATTTATTTTTATGAAGCAAATCTGAATTTTCAGCATCATTACTCCAGTCTTCAGTGTCACATGATCTTCAGAAATCAGTATAATATGCTGATTTGCTGCTCAAGAAACATGTATGATTATTATCAATGTTGAAAACAGTTGAGCTGCTTCATACTTTTGTGGAAAACGTGATACATTTTATTTTTCAGGATTTTTTGATGAAAAGAAAGTTCAAAAGGACAGTATTTATTTGAAATAGAAATCTTTTGTAACATTTTAAATGTCAGAAATAAAAGTCTTTACTGTCACTTTGTTGCCATCCGGATTCCTTGCTGAATAAAAGTATTAATTTCATTCAAAAAAATACATTTTTTCTCTCCAAGCGTTTGAGTACAATCATGACTAAAAGACATTGTGATGAAATGTGTCAAACACCAGTGTTGGGCAACAACTAGTTACTAGTAATTAATAATTTATAATTAATCATTTTCATAACTTTACTCTGGTATTACATGGCTTGCAACCACATCC
Source organism: Sinocyclocheilus grahami (assembly GCF_001515645.1). NCBI lineage: Eukaryota > Metazoa > Chordata > Actinopteri > Cypriniformes > Cyprinidae > Sinocyclocheilus > Sinocyclocheilus grahami. The sequence continues at coordinate 43,279 of NW_015506404.1, forward strand.
CTCTGATCCCAATATACAGTGGGTACGGAAAGTATTCAGACCCCCTTAAATTTTTCACTCTTTGTTATATTGCAGCCATTTGCTAAAATCATTTAAGTTAATTTTTTTCCTCATTAATGTACACACAGCACCCCATATTGACAGAAAAACACAGAATTGTTGACATTTTTGCAGATGTATTAAAAAAGAAAAACTGAAATATCACATGGTCCTAAGTATTCAGACCCTTTGCTCAGTATATAGTAGAAGCTCCCTTTTGATCTAATACAGCCATGAATCTTTTTGGGAAAGATGTAAAACCTTTTTAGAGAACAAAACATTTTCTTCTGATTTCTTTTGATGAAATACATTATGGAATATAATCGTATATGGGTAACAGAGAAATTAAAGCTACAATTAGCTTCAAGCTACACGTGACAATTAATGAGATTAATACAACACTTTTATTTGAATGTCACTATTAATCACAATTTGTAATAACTTCTGACTGCGATCCAGTGTGGATTTTGATCAAATGATGAGTCAGAAATATATTGTTAGTAACATTTTAGAAGAATTTTATGGGGAAGATATGCAATTACAACTTCTGTGAGGCGTGAAAGAAAAGTAATGTAACTAGTAGTGTAACTAATTACTGTTGCCAGAAAGTAATAAGTAAAGTAATAATATTACTTCTGGAAGGAATACCCCCTGGAATTCCCCCCAGGAATCTGAAAGTTGGATGAAAAGAGCATTTGACTGGTTCCATGAAGAACCTTTAACATCCATGGAACCTTTTTCATTCCACAAAAGGATCTTCATAGTGAAAAAAGGTTCTTTAGATCATTTAAATGTCTTTCGGACTAAGAAAAAGAAAAAACCTTTCGAAACCTTGGCTTGTACTGAACATTCTTTTTAGAATTTATCTCACAAAACTTTTTTCTTTACAAGATTTCCATGAATCTGGCCCTAGGACTCTAAACGTTGGAAGAAAAAGCATTTGATCGATTCCTTGAAGAACCTTTCACATCCATGGAACTTTTCCATTCCACAAAAGATTCTTCAGATTTTTTTTCAAATGTTCTTTAAGTAAGGAAAAACGGTCTTTAAAAAAAAAAAAGTACTCTTTCGGAAACTTTATTTTAAACAGTGCACTCAACATTCTTTTTAGAATGTATCTTTTTTCTTAGAAATTCTAAACGTTGGATGAAAAAACATTTCCAAACCTTCACTCTCAACAGCAGGCCTACCTTTCAGAACGATGGGGTCCTTTCCTTCCCTCCGCAGCGACTCCAGAACCACTTGCAGAGGCTGAGACGGCGTCAGCCGGCCTGGGTCCACCGTGCTTTCGTCGTACACCACCAGCTCTTTGGAAAAAATCCCCTTGAAGGAGTCCTTGCTCTGCCGGCAGGAGATGAGGTCCAGGACGGTGATCTTGCCCTGCTGGAGCCGTCGCCGGCTGATCTTGTCTGAGCAGTTGATGTGCACGGCTCCTCGGATGTGGCTCTTGTTAAACTCCATGAAGGGCCGGCAGTCGATGATGACGGGCACCGGCCCCACCGGGTGGCCCAGCGGGCAATGCGTCAGCTTCTTGGCCAGTTCGTTGGGGTGGATGACCCGCATGCCGCCCCTGCTCAGGCCGGAGGTGAGACTGGGAGCACTGTAGGCCTCCGTTGGGACGCCATAGCCCACTCCGGAGTTCAGGTTAGGGCTGCTGGCGCTGACCTGGCCGTCCTTCTCGTAGGTGCTCACCGTGCAACAGCTGGCACTGCTGCATCCACACGTCAGCGAGCGCGTGGAGCCGCTGGATGAGGGCATATACGCCTGGATCTTCACCACGGTGGTGCTGCTGATGACCGTCGACTGACCCACGGTGCCCACGGTGGCTTCCAGGTAGCTGGTGTCCAGGCGGAGTCGGAGTTCCTGAGGTCGTATAGGCCTTGGCAGCGCCACCACAATTCTGTCGTCTAGAGGAGAAGGAGGCATGGAGAGACCACAGAGGGCTGGCACACCACGGAGAACTCAGATGTCCGCTCGGTCGCAAGCTGCTCGCTGAGAAGCACAACAGAATCAGAGATGGATTTAAAAATGAAGGCTGCTTGCGCAGGTATGCCATTGAAGAAGCATTTTTGTGTTACCCATGTGCAGAACATCTTAAAAATCTAAAGCTAAGTGTTTTTATTTCCAACCTAGTTCTTTGAAAGCACACCAACACTACACATGTTCGAATTGTGTTAAATAAAGAAATTAATTAATTAATTAATTAGTTTAAAATAATTAGAAAATTATAAAAAAAAAATGTAATTAGAATAAAACGAAAATATTGTGGGGGTCTTTTAATATGTCAACACCTTAAAAAAATTAAATCGTCATTAAAAATAAAATACAAACAGAAAGATAATGTACTCTAAAAATCAGAAAGACAGAAGACAGTGAAACTGGTTTTAAAGGGACACAAGTGTGAATGCAATGAAGTAATGATACTGTTAATAAAAATGTAATTAAGTAAAATGGAAATAATAAAATTAAATATACAATTTTAAATATTTTTAAAAATCAACATTTTGGAGGTAATTAAAAATAAAATACAAACAGAAAAAAAAATTATATATATATAATGTATAAGTTAGCAGTAAGACAGTGAAACTGGTTTAAAAAGACAGGACACAAGTGTGAATGCAAAGAAATAATGAAACTGTGTTTAAAAACAAAATCAATTAACATTAAAATCATAAAAATATATTTTAAAATAAATAAATGAAATTCATCAATGTTGTAGAGTGCTTCCTTATGTCAACACCTTATTTAGTTTTAAAATGATATTAAAATCAAAGAAATTTATTTAATGATATAAAACAAAAATTAAATTAAATTAAAATTATATTAAAAAGTCATATTTTATTTCATAATTTCATTTTTTTCAATTTCATAATTTTATTTAAAATAAAATGGTAATTAAAAAAATAAAACACAATCATAAAGAAAATGTACTGTATAAATTAGCCAACCAGATTGGATCTTGGGATGGAATGCAAGTGTGAATGTACTAAAATAATTTTACCCTGCTTGAAATAAAATTAAAATTAAAAATAATAATAGAAAATGAAACAGATGAGGGAAACATCCAAAATGTACTGCTGACAACTCTTCAGGAACAGAGTTGGGAAACGCTGACTTAAAGGGTTAGTTCACCCAGAAATGAAAATTAGCCCATAAATTACTCCCCCTCAAGTCATCCTAGGTGTATATGACTTTCTTCTTTCAGATGAATTCAGTCGGAGTTATATTAAAAATTGTCTTTGATCTTTCAAGCTGTTTAATGCCACTCAGCGGGTGTTGCATGCATCAGTCCAAAAGAAGTTAAATAAAAAGTGCCCATCCATTAAAAAAAAGTGTCTCACACGGCTCCGGGGGGTGAACAAAGGCCTTCTGTAGCGAATCGATGCGTTTTTGTAAGAAAAATATCCATATTCAAAACGTAATAATCACTTTAATGTAGCCTGCGCTCACTGTTGTACTCAGAAGCAGTTCTGGGCGGATGACGTATGAGGTCAGCACTGCGCATGTGCCGGTGAGTCTCGTGAAAACCAACGTTTGTTACCAGGAGCAAAGGAAGCAAAGTTTCCTTACTTAAGCAAAGGAAAACCAGTCTCCTCTTGGCTTATATCGAAATCCTCCGACATTCTTCTTTACAAATCCTCGGTTTGTACTTCTAATTAGTGACCGTTGTTTTGTTTTGATCTCTCCGCTGCGTTTCCGCGTTCGTTACTTCTGAGCGGCTCATGCGCAACGCCGACCTCATACGTCATCCGCCCGGAACTGCTTCCGTGTACAACAGTGAGCGCAAGCTAGATTAAAGTGATTATTACGTTTTGAATATGGATATTTTTCTTACAAAAACGCATCGATTCGATACAGAAGGCCTTTGTTCTCCCCCCGGAGCCGTGTGAGACGCTTTTTATTATGGATGGGCACTTTTTATTTCACTTCTTTTGGACTGAAGCAATGCAACCCCCGCTGAGTGGCATTAAACAGCTTGAAAGATCAAAGACAATTTTTTATATAACTCCGACTGGATTCGTCTGAAAGAAGATAGTCATATACACATAGGATGACTTGAGGGTGAGTAATTTATAGGTTATTTTTCATTTTTGGGTGAACTAACCCTTTAAAGAACCTGTTTCCATTATGAAGAATAAAGCTTCCATGGATGTTCTTCATGGAAGCAATAAAGAAGCTTTATTTTTAAGGCTGTAGCGTCGTCAAACGGACAGTCTGTTCTCACACAGGCCCGGACCCAACCTGCAGGGGCTTCACACTCATTTTTAGGGGAACCTGCTGAATGGCTTTCAGCTGAGAGCACTACAGTCAAATCAGCCGAAATATTCAATCAGCAAACGTGCAAGTGTCACGAGACGTGCAGAACTTTCAGACCGACGTGTGTTTGGATTTGCATGGAAATGTATCTCATAGATTCCTATAGGCTCTCATCACAGGAGCGAATTGCTGACCCCGTTAAATTCAAAGGAGCACACAGCAGCCCATTCCCAAACACGGCATGTGGACGTGCTGGGAATAAAATATGGAAAGGTTCTGCATCTGAGGCTAGACATCATCATTATTTCATGCGGTGACAATGCATGCAATTTACAGATGGTTTGCTTTGCACAGCACAGAATCTGTCAGGATCACAACTTGAGCCTCACACATGACAGCAATGCATGGAAATGAAGTTTGATTTGAGGCAAAACAGCATCTGCATTAAATGTGTCCTTATTTCCTGGAATGAAACACATCCTATAGATCTATATGGGGTGGGACTGCTCAGCAATCCCGTGCAATTACTAAACAACTCCAAACAGTTAAACATGTTCTTCAGACTTACATGCACGTGGCGTTTATCAGCAGTGTCTTCAGTCTGAGATCAATCGATCAGTCTGAGCCGCTCAGCCGGTCCCGGCGCTGGAGACCCGCAGCATTTTCCTCCCGTCCTGCTTTGCTCTCTCTTCAGTCTTCAGTGATGGAGTTGGAGTTTGTAGCGGCTCCGCACTAGTATCACTTCAGACTGACGTGCGCCTGAACCAATGGAGCTCCGCGCTGCTGATGGAGAGCAACAGCGGCCCAGAAATGGGAGGAAGCGCAGGGTGATGTCATTGAGAGCCAATCAGGAGAGAGTTCGGTGAAAGCGGTTTAAAGAGACGGGACGCGACTCGAGTGTGAATGCACTGAAACAGCAGTAATGAATAAAGAATTCAAATGAAAATGAATTCGAATTAAAATAATAAAATAAAATAATCATACTGTTTAAAAATAAAATTATACAATAAAGTAAAAATTATATATATTTTTAATGTATCAATGTTGGAGGGTCCTTCATTATGTCAACACCTTTAAAGCAAACATTTCAATATTTATTAAAAATAAAACGCTAACAGGAAAAGAATATATCGTATAAATTCAGAAGATGGTGAAACTGGTTTAAAGAGACGGGACATAAGTGTGAATGCACTGAAATAGTAATAAATAAAGAATTAAAATAAAAATGAAATAGAATTAAAATAATAAAATAAAATAATGATACTGTGTTTAAAAATAAAATGATACAATAAAGTAAAAAAAATGTTTAAAAAAAATGTAAATAAATAAATAAAAATGTATCAATGTTGGAGGGTCCTTCATTACGTCAGCACCTTAAAAGCACACATTTAAATGTTTATTAAAAATAAAATGCTAACAGGAAAAGAATATATCATATAAATTAGCCAATCAGAAGATGGTGAAACTGGTTTAAAGAGACGGGACACAAGTGTGAATGCACTGAAACAGTAATAAATAAAGAATTAAAATAAAAATGAAATAGAATTAAAATAATAAAATAAAAGAATGATACTGTGTTTAAAAATAAAATTATAAAATAAAGTTAAAAAAAAAATTTTATTTAAATAAAAAAAACATTTTCAATGTTGGAGGGTCCTTCATTATGTCAACACCTTAAAAGCAAACATTTAAATATTTATTAAAAATAAAATGCTAACAGGAAAAGAATATATCGTATAAATTCAGAAGATGGTGAAACTGGTTTAAAGAGACGGGACACAAGTGTGAATGCACTGAAATAGTAATAAATAAAGAATTAAAATAAAATGAAATAGAATTAAAATAATAAAATAAAATAAAATAATGATACTGTGTTTAAAAATAAAATGATACAATAAAGTAAAAATTATTTTAAAAATACATTTAAATAAATTAAAAAAATTCAATGTTGGAGGGTCCTTCATTATGTCAACACCTTAAAAGCAAACATTTAAATATTTATTAAAAATAAAATACAGTAACGCTTTATTTTAAGGTGTCCTTGTAACATACTTAGAATTATAACAACAACAAATTACACATAATTACATGCAAGTAACTGTAAGACAGACCCTAATCCCAGCCATATGGTAAGTACATGTAGTTAATTAATATTACTCAGCACTTAAATGCATTACACTGTAACTAGGACACATTCAAATAAAGTGTAATCTTTACTTTATACAATTTTATATTTTTATTATTATATTAATTTCTTTTTCATCATTTTTATTTTATTTTCAAACACTGTTTCATTATTCCACTGCATTCACACTTGTGTCCGGTCTCTTTAAACCAGTTTTATACAATTTATTTATACTAATTTATACAATACTGTATATTCCTTTTCTGTTAGTATTTTAGGTTACACTTTATTTTAAGGTGTCTTTGTTACAGTGTAATTATACATTTAAATTCTGAGTAATAGTAATTAACTACATGTACTTACTATATGGTTATGGTTAGGATTAGGGTTACTTGCATGTAATTATGCACAATTAATTGTTATTATAATAGAAAGTACATGTAACGTGTAACAAGGACACCTTAAAATAAAGTATTAACAAAGTAAATCATAAATGTTGTATAGGGTCCTCCCTTATGTCAACACCAAAAATTTAAATAGCTATTACAAATAAAATACAAACATAAAGAGGAGAAACTTTGTGTAATGTGAAACTTGATACCATGTTTAAAAATAAAATAAAATGTAAAAAATGATAAATAAATAAATAAATAATGAAAAAAGACAACGTGTTTGGATCATTATTTATGTCAACACCTTAAAGATTAAATGTAAATATAAAAGAATATTATAATATGAAAGATAAATGAAAAATAAATACATAAAATACAAATGTTCAAAATGTTCAAATATAAAATATGCTAAAATGTCAATATATAAAAAATATAAATGTTGTAGGGTCCTTTCTTATGTTAACAACCTAAAGGCAAAAATTTAAATAGTCATTAAAAAACACAGAAGGAGAATCTTAGTATAATAATTGTATAAATTATAATAATTTTTAAGAATGAAAATGTCAACACGACAAACATTATCTAACACTAAACAGATAACTTAATGCATTCAAATATTATGAAACTATGAGTCATGTATCAACAACACATATTTGAATGCACATCACCTACTCATCTGAACATTCAGTAACATGAAATGACTTATTAATGAAGGTAATTATGTAGTGTATGCAAAATAGCGGACTGACTGCTGTTGAGTGGAGTCCCGCTGTTCGTCTATAAGAGGCTTGTTCTCACATAAGAGCAAGGCCACAGTCACAAATGTTATATCATGTGTAAATGACTCATCTGTGACTAATGTGAGCTTTATTCATGATCTCACGAGTACGTTCACCAAACAGCTTCTTATAACACACGGGAGTGAGTGAGGTGAGGTTTGACACTTAATGATTTCTTATGTGTTTGCAATAGAAAGCATGGCATATAGATTTAGTTGTTAAAATGAGGTACAGTGTGAGTTGAGGTGACTGACTTTACGTTTGCCTCTCCTAAAAATGCAGATCTTGTTTTATTGCCCCGGTAGAAGCATAACATTCTATTTAGATGTGTGCATGTGAGTGTCTGTCAGTGGAAAAACTGACGTCATGCGGTATTTAGAGGCCTGAAGAACAGGAAGCGAACAACCACTTCCTCTTTTGCAGAGGCGTTTTGCTCGGGCCCTTTTTTCACAGTAGAATTAGTTTCATTATTCTCAATGGCAATTCTCATTAGACTCTCATTGCTGTAATACAGTCGTTTGCATTTGAATCAGCATCGTTTAAAGGCAGAACAGTATGGGAACTCATTACAGCAATGCCAAACAACAGTTACATGGAAAAAACAAATAAACTGTAAATAATATGCAAATATGCTGGTCACAAGTCTGGAATGATTATGAATATTTTAATATTTCTGAAAGAAATCTCATACTCACCGACGCTAAAAACAGTATGAATTATTCACAAAATCAAATATATCACTATTTATTTTATGCTGCTTTACATTGATTACTACATTATTTTGTGATAATTAAGATTTTGTTTGTTTTTGAAAGATATCTATTATGCAAGTATTGATTATTAAAACGTGCATAATAAATATCTTTATAGTTATAGTTTGTAATTATTTATTCGATATCTTTATAAAAAACGATATATTTTATGCTGATTTACATTATTATTTCTCCGTAATGAAGAATTTGTAATGTTTTTCAAAGACATATTTTATGCTCACATTATCAGTAAAATATTTTAATACATTTTATGCTGATTTACACTTTATTGCATTATTAATAATTACGATTTTTAAAAGTGTTTAAAAAAAAACGCCCGGACCACAAAAGCTGCATTTATTTACAGTCAAACAGTGTTGTGAACTACTATAAAATGTAACATTATAAAAATGTATGAACAATTCAAAATGTAGTAAACTTTTAAAAAATATGAACAATATTATTATTAATAAAACTGTATTACCAACACTTCCTTTGACTTGCATGCATGCATAAACAGGAGATTTTAGGAGGTAAATACATAGGAATACAATCATGACAACAGAAACATTTTCTTTTTTCAAATTTAATGACATATTTTTATTTATTTATTTATTTATGTTGCATGTTTAGTTTTTTCTCCCCCCAACCATAAACACTTTTGGACTTCTGATGATGGACCTGTACGCCTGATTAAAACTGGATCTGAATGAAGCTGAATCTTCTCTGAGACATTGATTCAGAGTCCATGAACATCTTGCTCAGCATCAGTGTTGTTCAGATGGTCAAACCTGCTACACGTGACAGAGATGCTGTCAACAATCTCCCCACAAACCATCTGTCTGCTGTCTACATCTATTCATACAGTTCACTGTGACGAGAGAAACGGTCAGAAAAGTGATGATTTTAGGCTTTTCATCCATTTTGAACGGCAGAAATCATGACATATTTCACAACAAAGACAATTCATAACAAAAACTATAAGTACAGTGTATAATTTATATTACCTAGTTGAAATACTAGAATAAAAGAAGTTACATTTTTTTAATTATCTAAATTATTTAAATAAAACCATTTTTCATTGTTTTCTTATTTTTCACCATATGTGACCCTGGAGCACAAAACCAGTCTTAAGCGTCAATAAAAAAAAAAATAAAAAAAAGCTGAATAAATAATCTTTCCATTGATGTATGGTTTGTTAGGATAGAACAATATTTGGCTGAGATACAACTATTTGAAAATCTGGAATCTGAGGGTGCAAAAAAATCTAAATTTTGAGAAAATCACTTTTAAAGTTGTCCAAATGAAGTTCTTAGCAATGCATATTACTAATCAAAAATTAAGTTTTGATATATTTACAGTAGGACATTTACAAAATATCTTCATGGAGCATGATCTTTATTTAATATCCTAATGATTTTTGGCATAAAAGAGAAATGTATAATTTTGACCCATACAATGTATTGTTGGCTATTGCTACAAATGTCCCCCAGCGACTTAACACTGCTTTTGTGCTGCAGAGACACATATTTAGTGTACTCTTAACCAGTATTTTTCTTGCTAAAATAAAAACCGTGCTTAACTTGTACACTCTAAAGATGTTTAAACAAGTTACAAAATACTTCTGAATGAGCAAATGTAATTATATTAGATTTTTTTTAAATATATATAATTTTACTATATATATATATATATATATATATATAAATAACAAATATCAATACAATATAATAATTAAATTTTTAAAATATAAATAAGAGGTTATATATATATATGACATTTAGACATCTGCTTGAGTTCCCTAGACCGCATAAACGCTCAATAAATATGATGAGATATCATCAGGACATCATCTCTGGGGTCTGGATGAGACTGGTGGAGAAGAACAGTTTAATTGCTTCATGATTTCTGCCCTCATCCTCTGGAGAATCCGCGGATATTGAGCTCAGTCTCTATATCATCCATATTACGCTGCTTCACGGAGACTTGGAGACTTGATACTGGAAAGTATAACGAAGACCTTATGATTCAAATAGGTTATAAACAGCACTCAATAAACGCGGCTTGATTTGTGTGTATAAATAAGCTGAATAAATAAGCTTTTCATTTATGTATGGTTTGTTAGGACAGTTATTTAAAAATCTGGAATCTGAGGGTGCAAAAAAAAAATCTAAATATTGAGGATATATGAATATTAAATATAAATATTTGAGCCTTTAAAGTTGTCCAAATTAAGGCCTTAGCAATACATCTTACTAATCAAAAATTACGTTTTAATATATTTACAGTATGAAATTTACAAAATATCTTCATGGAACACGATCTTTATTTAATATCCTAATGATTTTTGGCATAAAAGAAAAATGGATAATTTTGACCCATACAATGTATTGTTGGCTATTGCTACAAATAGTGCATTGCATTAAATGATTAATTTAAATGTAAAGTGGGACCAGAACAATTAAATAAGACTAAATAAAAAATTTTAAAAAAAAATAAGTAGTGATAATAACAATAATAATGTGGTATTATATTATGTAGCTACAGATTTGTGCATTATTTACAAGATTATTTTTAATAATTATTTTTACAATATTATTTATAAGATGAGCGATCTGTGCTGATTCTAAGCACAAGATGTTTTAACTTATGTGAAAACAGATGAATTTATGTGAAAGCACATTAACTTATGAAAACAATGTTTCTGACATTCAAACCATTTCGTTTTTTAAATGTTGAGGGAAAATGTAATTTTATAATTTTGCAAACATAATGGGGACATCACTTTTGAATGTTCTCTGAACGTTTTGAAACAATTTACCAAAAAGATTTAGTTACACTTAAACAGAAATAAAAATATTGAGAACATTATTGAGATCAGATCATGCAGAACGGACGATATAATTGTTCAGTAGAGTTCAGAATGGGTTTTATTTATTGGTTTATTTATTGATTTATTATTAATTGATTTTTTTTCCCAAAACCATCAAGATACCAGACATTTCTATCCAAATATATTAAATATTCCTTTAAAAACAGACAAACAAACATATTACATAAAACATTTGGTAAGGTTTCCCTTTATTAATTTTTTGTTTATAAATGAGAAAGATAATTAGTGAAATTATATATATATATATATTGTCCGTTTATTTATTGATTTATGTATTTTTATTACTGAATTATTTTGATATTGATATAATTCATTTTTATTTCCATCCAAAAACACAAATATACCGTATCTTAATTTTTTTTTTACAATAGACATGATATATTTCAGCAATGACATAAAAAGGTTTGTAAGTTTTTTTAAATAAAAAGGTTTATTCATTTTTGTTTATATGTGAAAATGCTATCTATCCATCCATCTATCCATCCATCCATCATCTGTCTGTCTGTCTGTCCGTCCATCATCTATCCATCTATCTATCTATCTATCTATCTATCTATCTATCATCCATCGTCTATCTATCTATCTATCTGTCATCCATCGTCTATCTATCTATCTATCTATCCATCCATCATCTATCTATCTATCTATCTATCTATCTATCGTCTATCTATCTATCTATCTATCTATTTATCTATCTATCTATCTATCTATCCATCCATCGTCTATCTATCTATCCATCCATCCATCCATCGTCCGTCCGTCCGTCCGTCCGTATCTATCTATCTATCTATCTATCTATCTATCTATCTATCTATCTATCTATCTATCTATCTATCTATCTATCTATCTATCTATCTATCTATCTATCTATCTATCTATCTATTGTCT
>NW_015506404.1:55503-56579 GCF_001515645.1 Sinocyclocheilus grahami
TCTATCTATCTATCTATCTATCTATCTATCCATCCATCCATTGTCTGTCCGTCCGTTCCTCCCTCATCTATCTATCTATCTATCTATCTATCCATCCATCCATCCATCGTCTATCTATCTATCCATTGTCCGTCCGTCCATCATCTATCTATCCATCCATCCATTGTCTGTCTGTCCGTCCGTCCATCATCTATCTATCTATCTATCTATCTATCTATCTATCTATCTATCTATCTATCTATCTATCCATCGTCTGTCCGTCCGTCTGTCCATCATCTATCTATCTATCTATCCATCCATCCATCGTCTATCTATCTATCTATCTATCTAACTATCCATCCATCCATCCATTGTCTATCTGTCTAGCCATCCATCCATCCATCCATCCATCGTCTGTCTGTCTGTCTGTCCGTCCATCATCTATCTATCTATCTATCTATCCATCCATCGTCTATCTATCTATCTATCCATCCATCCATTCATCGTCTATCTATCTATCTATCTATCCATCCATTGTCTGTCTGTCTGTCTGTCCATCCATCCATCATCTATCTATCTATCTATCTATCTATCTATCCATCCATCCATCCATCGTCTATCTATCTATCTATCATCCATCCATCCATCCATCCATCCATCTATCCATCTGTCCGTCTATCATCTATCTATCTATCTATCTATCTAGCCATCCATCGTCTATCTATCTATCCATCCATCCATCCATCCATCCAACGTCTGTCCGTCCGTCCGTCCATCATCTATCTATCTATCTATCCATCCATCCATCGTCTGTCCGTTCGTCCGTCCATCATCTATCTATCTATCTATCCATCCATCCATCATCTGTCTGTCCGTCCGTCCATCATCTATCTATCTATCTATCCATCCATCCATCGTCTGTCTGTCTGTCCGTCCATCCATCGTCTGTCTGTCCGTCCGTCCATCATCTATCTATCTATCCATCCATCCATCCATCCATCGTCTATCTATTTATCCATCCATCCATCCATCCATCGTCTATCTATCTATCTATCTATCTATCTATCTATCTATCTATCTATCTATCTATCTATCTA
>NW_015506404.1:56961-93881 GCF_001515645.1 Sinocyclocheilus grahami
GTGTATTCTCAAGTGGAGTGTGAAATATGTTGATCACGTTTATTCGTTGTCAACTTTGTGTGTTAAGACCGTAGAGCAAAAGGGGTGTCCTGCCATTTTGTTTTACTTATCTTGTTTGGGTTCTGTTTTGTGCTAGGTAGTTAGGGAAGTAATCTGTATTTTTATTTCCTTATTCGATTAGGTTATTTATCTTCTTCTTTTTCCCTCCCTAGATTTGTTTTGTTTGTTATTTTGGCCTTTGGGACATCCTGGAGAGATGCTCTTTATTTCACTTACTTGTTTTAAAATAAATCTAATCCTTTAAACTGACTAACATCGTGGAAATGTTTGATTATCGCCCGGAGTGATTCGTACTTGGGATTCCATTACCACAACCCAGATTTATTATGCCCTGTTAAGAGCGATATTCTTACTACCCCTAGACGTGGGGCGTAATACCATCCATCCATCATCTATCTATCTATCTATCTATCTATTTATAATGTTTCTTGTCCCAAACATTACTGTGTTTATGATCAAATACTTTATGCAACAATGCACCTGAAAAAAAAAAAACACTAATAAAAAAAGAAATATATGGTAAAACGTATCAAACATTCTAAAAAGCATGTCTTGTGCGTGCTGATTTAGCCGTGCGCATGCGTGGTCTGTTGTTTTGGTGCTGCGGTCTCTTTAAGCGCTCTGTAACATGATTCCGGCGGTTCTCTTCTCGGATCTGCTGACGTGTCGGCAGCGGCTCCGTGATCAACAGCTGCCAGCATGGCTGCACCGAAGCCCTGCTTTTGTTGTGTTTTTACGCTTGTTCTGTACGCGTGTTTCCCTCGGAGCAGCGCGGAGGGGCGCTTCTCGGACCTGAAGCGATGCGCCGATGAAGAATGCAGCAGTGAGTATCTCTGGAACTTTGGATCAGGATGCTGCTGCTGACGTCATAAAGGCCGCTGCCGCGGGATACTGCAACTTTGTAACAAATGCAACAGTAAATTAATTTAATGAGAAGCGGGGTTTTTATGCTGCGTGGAGGGTTGATATTGAAGATCCTGTTAGTTGGTACTGAGCTCAGTTTAGCCAGTCGAGCTAACAGCATAAACACACTGTACACTCAATATGGTTCTTTAATCAACCATGTTTTATGCTTTTAATATGTTACGACCAAATGCTGAAACAGTTAATAATGTTAAATTATAAGGCCTGGTTGCATATCGCCATGTAAACAGACCGATTGCTTGATTCGGAAGGTCGTTCTTTACAATCAGCCTGCGTGATTCGATTGTTCACGTTTGAGATGGATCAGGTTGATCTGTTGTTGACAAAAAACATTTTTTTCTCGATATTTAGAGTGGAATGCACGCAAACTGTATGTATATATGCATAATGCAAGTATCTGCTATATTGCATTGCAGTTTAATAATATGTTTACCATTTGAGAATTGAACTGAACACTTTATGTAGTCTTGTACGATTTTTTTTTTTAATTTTACGTAAAATTCAGTAGAAATAATCAAACACAATGTGCATTGTCCATTAGTGGTCGACTGGAAAAAAAACATAATTCTTTCTGATGTTGTTGAGATATATATCTCTCTGTGATGCATGAATTATTAATTCACAAAGAATAAAAACAGTGTTTATTTTTTACGTAAAAACAGCACTGTAATAATTTTATTGTTAAGTATTAAAAAAAAAATGTAGGTGTTCTTACTAGATTTTACTGTAAAACTAAAGTTTAAAAATATAAAAATAAACTCTAAAATATCAGCTATATTGTCTTTTAAAATATAAAATATTTTTATTTTATATGGTAATGCAACTTAATTTAGTTAACCAAATATTAACTATAGCATTTTTATATATATATTGTTTCCTGTTAAAATAAATATTATAATCATTCCCAATCCCTCTTTCCTTAGATTGTACTAGATGTATTTGCAATTAAAGATCATTTTCATTATTACATGTAGCACCACTTTCATCAGAAATTTTGAATTTACATTATCATTAAATGGTTAAAAAAAATGCACGCAGTACTGTTTCAACACACAATTGCAAAACATTCAACACACAAAATTTCTTAATTCAACCTTTGTGAATCTCACAAAAACGCTCCAAAAATATCCAGATCAAGAAATTAAAGATATATTTCCCTTAAATAAATTCCCATTTAATATGCTTTATTTTTAATGCAAATTAGAATGAATTAATCACAATGTTTTTTTTATGCCATATTGCATTCGATTCTAAGTCATATGAAGTTAAAATTCCTCATTGTAAGCACAAATCTAACATTTTTCATGCAACTTTCATGCAGAACACTGTATATGGTAAGCTTTCAGAATTTTAACATGAAGTGAGTAGTTTTCATCCTAACATGTTTTTTGTGTCTCTCTAGTGCTTCTCGGCAGAGGGAAGGCCGCCAAGGATTTCACAGGGCCGGACTGCCGGTTTCTCTCTTTTAAGAAAGGAGAGACGATATATGTATATTATAAACTCTCAGGGCAGAGATCGGATTTGTGGGCTGGTAGTGTAAGTAACCTGTTAATCATTGATTGATTGTTTGATGATTTTGGGTGTTGCTGATGATGTAGTCGGATGCCAGTATTTGATTAATATTACTTTATCATTGCAAACAGCCTACATATCTGTCGCCCAACTAAATAAATATCATGCACGAATCTTCAGTAGCAGAGAAATGTGTTAAAGGAATAATTCACACAAATATGACAACTTTCTGTAAATTTACACACCTTCAGGTCATTCAAGATTAGGATGAGTTTGTTTCTTCATCAGATTTGTAGAAATGTAGCATTGCATCAGTGTCTCAGCAATGGATGCTCTGCAGTGAATGGGTGCCGTCAGAATGAGAGTCCAAACAGCTGATAAAAACATCACAAGTAATCCACACCACTCCTGTCCATCAGTTAACATCGTGAGAAGTGAAAAGCTGCATGTTTGTAATAAAAATAAATATATATATAATTACGGTGTTTTCAAACCATTGCTTCTGGCTAAAATATGAGTCCATAAGATTCCTCCAGTGAAATCAGGTCTGAATCAGAAGAGAAATCTGCACGGATCAAGCACCGTTTACAAGCCAAAACGGCTTTAAACAAATATATGTGTGGATTTTGATGTGAGAGACAACAGAGGATGGTCTTTTTCACAGAAGAAAGCATTATTTTGGAATTTGGATTATGGACATTCATTTTGGCCAGAAGCAATGATTTAAATTTCAAAACATCTTGATGGATTTGTTTCTTAAAAACATGGACTGGAGTGCTGTGGATTACTGTGATGTGTTTATCAGCTGTTTGGACTCTCATTCTGACGGCACCCATTCACTGCAGCGCATCCATTGCTGAGACACTGATGCAATGCTACATTTCTCCAAATCTGTTCCCATAAATATTTTTTTTTTGGCAAATTTTCATTTTTGGGTGAACTATTCCTTTAAGCAACTACTAACATCCACACCACCTTCAACAAATCAATGTGTTACCATAAGCTTAATGAAA
Source organism: Sinocyclocheilus grahami (assembly GCF_001515645.1). NCBI lineage: Eukaryota > Metazoa > Chordata > Actinopteri > Cypriniformes > Cyprinidae > Sinocyclocheilus > Sinocyclocheilus grahami. Next base: position 60,471 of record NW_015506404.1, read on the forward strand.
CAAATTCATTTAAACAGCTAAAGTTGAAGTATACAATAAACAGTAAATCTAATTAAAATGGACTATTTTACCCAGTGTTTGTGTGTGCTTTGTGCTACGCTTTATTGAACTCTCTTTTTTCCTATAATTGTTTTTAATACTTTTCTTTGGAATGAGAGAGGAAATATATGAAAAAAATATATACATGTACAAAGTTATAAAATATAAGTGCAGACTGCCTTGTTTTATGCATATTATTCAGTTTTTTCATTATGTATTATTTTCTTATTCTTATGGTTATACAGTATAAACACTGTTATACTGCAGCGCAAAAACTGATCACTTTTTCCCTCTTCCTCTATTTGTATAGGTTGGAAACCACTTTGGTTATTTCCCAAAGGACTATCTTAATATAAATCATATATATACTGATAAAGAATTGGAGGTACCTACAGAGGTATGTCGGTGTGGTTAATATTGACTGATGTATGGTCGTTTTTGATGTGACATTTCGTTAACATGAATCTTTCTTTCCCATTTCAGGAAACCGATTTTGTTTGCTTTGAGACTGGGCTCGATAAATTTGAAAGCTATGACATAGATGTGTTATTAGGCAGCACATTGTTGCTAGAAAAGGAGAATTCAACAGAAGAATCAAAAGAACCAGCTCAGAATGAAGATGCATCTGAAATGACGACGACAGAATCAGTGGAGACTCTTGAATCAGAGTCATTAGATTCCGAATCAACATCGATTCTTGAATCAGAGTCATTAGATTCCGAATCAACATCGGTTCATGAATCAGAGTCAGTTGATTCAGAATCACAATCGGTTCATGAATCAGAGTCCGTAGATTCAGAATCATCATTCCTTGTTGAATCAATGGCAGTTGATTCAGAATCAGCATCACATCTTGAATCAGAGTCAGGAGATTCAGAATCGATTCTTGATTCAAAGGCAGTTGATTCAGAATCTGTAGAAGCTCCTGAAACAGACACATTACTGAAATCTACTGAAGAGGACTCTGATAGCTTTCAGCCAAAGACAGATGTTTCATCAGAACCGATATATGAATCTAAAGATGCACTAACAGAAGAGACAGAAGATATTCCAATAAGCCAAGATGCTGAGGTAATTTCAGAGGATGTAGAAACAGAACCATCAGATTCTGATGCGCAAGATATTGATTATTCTGAACTTTTGCACAACCAAAGTGACTCTGATTTTGAGCCACTTGAAACACAAACAGCAGGTTTAGACGTAGCATATGAAGAACCTGCTAAAACAGAGCTAAATGATAAAGATATACCACTACAAACACCAGAGAAAACACTCGAGGATGAAGACCGGTCAAGCTTTAAAGATGCTTTCAAAACAGAGCATGAAGGTGAAACACAAGAGACCGAATCTCTTGAGGAACTCACCAAAGAGCCACTTTCAGCTGCTGATGTTGAAGAACAAGCTGGTCTTGAGGTCACGCATGCACAAAGTGATTTTGAAGAACTGGCTAATGCAGATGAAGCCATAAACATTAAAATCCCAGAATCTTCTCATCTTCCACAAGACGCTAAAACTCCTTCGGATGCAAGCGAAAACGTCCCATCTGAACCAGCATTGGAAACGCACACTGAGTCCAGAAAAGCACCGCCGGCATTAAACGTTAGTGAAATCACTGAAGAACATGATCCAAAGAAGTTAGACACGAACAAGATGGAAAACAGTGAAGACCTTCTTCAGAAGGCCAGCATGAACAAGAATGAAAATATTGCAGATGATCCTCAGGATGCACTTACGAACAACAGCGAAAAAGTGAGTGATTCGATTGGCGAAGATGAGAAGTTAAAGGAGGAACTTGTAACCGAAAGCCCAGAAACTGCACCTCTATTTGACCAAACGGAGGAACAGATCGATAAAGTGAAGAACGAACTCGTGAATCTACTGAAAAACACACTGGAATCGGAACAACAGAGTCCTGAAGATGATGAAGATGAAGAGGACGTGGATAAAGTCGCCGAAGAGCTTTTAGAGGATGAAAACGCTCTTCTTTCTTCTAAACCTCAGCTCACAGAAGACATACATCAACTTAAAGAAAACCAACAACCTGAAGGCGATCAATTGATCGAATCCCAACAAAGCGAAAACCCCACAAAACAAGAAGAAAAGGACGCGCTTCGACTTCCTCCCGAGGAGCCTGAATACAGCGATAACGTGCTGAGGCTCACAATCTTACGGGATCACCTGAAGGACGAGGACATGGAGCGCATGCAGAAGTATTTTGGACTGAAGAACCTGTTCAAAATCGAGGCCATGTTTTCTGATCTAGATCTGGAGATGAAGTCTGCCAGAGAGCTGCAGACGGACACGGAGGAAATCGAGCGAATGCTGGACCAGATCATGGAGGCCTCGGAGAACTCGATTCTCGACGCCACAGAGGACATATTGAACGAAAGAGAGCGGAAATCTCAGCAGAAGGAGCCGGAAGCGTATGATTTTGAGGCTGCCATCTTAGACGCTTTCCAGGAGATCGTTTTCGCTTTACGACAGAAATATTCAGCGGCCAGTGACAGCGCACCGTTGGTCGAGGAAGAACTGCTTGCATCTGAAACAGGTCATTTAAGCAGTACTAAAAGCAATGCTCATCTTTCCAAAGCATAATGTGAACAATAGTGGTTGTTTTTATGATTCATTTCAGGTTTCACCTAAAATCATATGCTGTTTGCTTGGTTTTAACCCTATAAAATCTACTGCATCATATTTCAAATGCCTCTAAATGATTAAATCTTTGCTGTTAAACCTGTTGAACGCAATCTACCACATCTGGTGCCACATCTTCGTAGCAAGTAAAAAAGGCATTTAAGGCATTTCAGCTTGTGCTTCATGTGTCCTTTTGCTGTCAGATCTTTACTGATTTAATTAAAGGGGTCATATGATGCTGCTAAAAAGAACATTATTTGGTGTAATGAAATGTTTATGCGGTTTAAGGTTAAAAACACCAAACATAAGAATAACTTATATTTCAAGATGAACACTTACGGGACTGAAATGCCTATGTTTACTTGATTATACATATTTATTTATATATATATATATTTTTTCAAACGGGATCAACAGGATTTTGAGGAACGTTTATTTGTTCGTCTCTCAATCATCTTTGTATTGCATTGCATTATATGTTTTGATAATTTAAATCTCATCTTACTAAGACATATTATTGGAGATAAAGTGTGACAACTGATATTTCTATCATTTTATGTACTGTAAGTATCTGCTGTGTAAAGATATCAGTTGATTTTCATTACAAGCATCAGAATCTTATCACTTTTTGTTCATATAAATATCAGCATCTGCACCAAATTGCATATTTTTGCTCATGTTGGCCTATAATTTAGATTATTTTTTTCCTCCATATTCTCGCTATATCATACTATATGAGCCATAAAAGCCTATGATTCTCAACAAAATGCAAACATTTTCCTTTTAATATTTTGTGTAAAGGTTCGATAAACTGTTCAAAAATTTCATATTTCAAATGTCAGGCCATACAGGGTTAATGTTTTATTAAATATCTTTATGCACTTTTTTTCTAGATGAAAAAGTTGACTCTGAAGTGGTGAAGGCTTTGGACAGTGACATCGAAATGACCGAACCACCCAAGAGTCCTGAAACGCACGAGGAGCAGAATGAATCTGAAGTGATTCTGAATTCTGAATTAAATATGAACGAAGATTTGTCTCGCACTAAAGACGTGGGTCTGGAGGAGGACGGGGGCCATTTCAACAGAAATAAAGATGCCCAGATAGGGTTTGAAGACACTGAGGAGATTCAGAAGGGGCCTCATGCTATTTTGGAGAACCCAGTGGACATTGGCTTTCACTTTGAAGTGGATCCATCTTCAGGTGTGTCAGAGTTTTCCTTCAATTTTAATAATTGTTGTTGCATATATTTAGCTAAAACTGTTGTTTTCTATCACCAGGCTCACTGGAGTCTCCAAGGGTCTCTGATTTCCACGACACTGAAGCAAGCAGTGATTCCTCCAGCTCCTCAACTTCAGATGAGCTTTGGGGGTTTGTGCTTCTCGTCAAAGAATATCTTGGAGTGTACGGAGAAATTGTGAGTATGACCATATTTTAAGACATTAAGGCCCGTAAGAAACACATTAATGCAATAATGCAAGAGATGCTATAACAGACATTAGTGTGTAAACTACAGTCAGTGCAGTTTAAAAAAAGTGAGTTTAGAACTGATAAAAATAACTTTCACTAAACTCCTTTTCAGAGATATTTTACCTGAGTTTAAAGAAACTTTCATACGAGAATGTTTGGGATCTTTAACATGCGGTAATGTGTTCATTATAAGTCTGGCAGACTGAACTCGGGTTGCACGAGTAATTGGTGTGATATTAATAACAGGATTGTTTTCTGTTGGCGTTTACATGGTTCTGGGATTCTGAGAAGCAAACTAGCAATTTGAGAAATGTTTCTGGAGTCATTTGTGGTTGTGGTTGTTAGTGTTGTTGCTGGTGTTTTGGCTCGAACTATTCCTTTTTAGCTGTTCCTTAATTTTAAGCTGCCTCTAAATTAAAAATTCAGATATATATCATGCATTTAATATAGCAGAGACCTATTACTCCACTTACTCACTATCTCATCTCTATCTATCTATCTAATTTCAAAGCGGAGAAATTGTGAGTAAGACCATATTTTAAGACATTAAGGCCCGTAAGAAACACATTAATGCAATAATGCAAGAGATGCTATAACAGACATTAGTGTGTAAACTACAGTCAGTGCAGTTAAAAAAAAAGTGAGCTTAGAACTGATAAAAATAACTTTCACTAAAATCCTTTTCAGAGATATTTTACCTGAGTTTAAAGAAACTTTCATACGAGAATGTTTGGGTTCTTTAACATGCGGTAATGTGTTCATTATAAGTCTGGCAGACTGAACTCGGGTTGCACGAGTAATTGGTGTGATATTAATAACAGGATTGTTTTCTGTTGGAGTTTACATGGTTCTGGGATTCTGAGAAGCAAACTAGCAATTTGAGAAATGTTTCTAGAGTCATTTGTGGTTGTGGTTGTTAGTGTTGTTGCTGGTGTTTTGGCTCGAACTATTCCTTTTTAGCTGTATTTTTTTCTGCTTTTTTTTTTTTCTCTCTTTTTGTTTCTTCTTTTTTTTTAAGTTTAGATCTCACAATTCCAAGTTTAGATCTCACACTTCTGACTTGTTTTCTCACAATTGTGAAATGTAACTCCATTGCGAGAATAAAAGTCACAATTGGAAGATGAAAAAGTCACAATTAGCTTTTTTTATTTTTATATCCCTTGATGAAAACAGGCTTCCATAGAAACCAAGTAGTCAAGTTTAGTAGTCATTTCAGTAATTATCATAAAACTGATGATATTTTGTGTGTTTTTCCTTCGATTAGGTGATCACTGCTCTTCCGGAGGAATGGCGACCGGGTCCCAATTTCCACGGAGTCCCCTGGGAGCCGGTGGTTGCGACGGTGGTTGCCGGGGCCCTCACAGTACTGATGTTCTTCTGGAGGACCATTCTTGCTGTAAGAATCACTTTGTGATTAAAGGGATAGTTCACCCAAAAATGAAAATGTGATGTTTATCTGCTTACCCGCAGGGGGAAGTTGAACATAGTGGTGTATTAGAGGTAAAATAGGATATAAATACTGTTGGGTTTCTGGCACAAACCGATCGTTTCGTGTCTTAGGACATCAATGTGTCGTCACGAGCCGCAGGGTTTAATTTGGATTTGTCTGTGCATGTTTTTTTTTACTCTCATAGATTTTGTTACCATTGCCATGCATTATACGACTGATAGACAGCAACGGCTGGAGTTAAAAATCATCATTTGTGTTCTACTGAAGAAACAAATTCACCTACATCTTGGATGCCCTGGGGGTAAGCAGATAAACACCAATTTTTCATTTTTGGGTGAACTATCCCTTTAATGTTTTCATTCTTTTGTGAATGATTCAGTCTAATCAGTGTCATTGAACTCTTCTTTTCTTCTCTAGATCAAAGGAAGAACATATCAATGTAAGTCACTTCTCAGGCTCATCATTGAGATATCAGCTAAATATTCATTTTATCTCATTAAGATCTCTTAGGGTTGGTTGATATGACGGCACATACATATATGGTACTGTTCATGCTATTTTGTACTTTAATAATTTGTTAGTTTTTACAGTTTTTAGTCGTCATCATGAAAATGTATTTTTGCGCTGTTGTCAGATTTTTTTAAAATTAGCTGATCATTTGGTTTGTGGCCGTCAAAATCACATGTTGGAGAACTTTTAGTTTATAATATATTTAATGTTCTGGTTATGTGAAAATGGGCAATAGTGCATGATTAAATAATATGAAAACAAACAAGTTATTTGCAAAATATAATCTACATTATTTTAATTTGTCTAATGGAGAAAAAAAAAATATAATATTTTTTAAATGTATGTTATAATTTAATTTTATCAGCTAGAAGTTTTTTTTTTAATAGTCGATTGCACTTGCTCAAATAAATATGAAAGTTATTTTATTTTTTGATAAATTTGTTTCAATGTAGTTTATAGTTTACTTTGCATCTTTAAATCATCATTGAATATTGTAATATTAGTTATTAATAGCAAAATTGAATAATTCATAATGTATTGTTATTTTCACCTTAATATGTAGGGTATTTTTCTGTAAAATATTACAGAAATATTACTTAATTCTTTTGTAGTAATTGGGAGTGTTCTTAAAGCCTCTTAGAATATTTTCTTTACTTTTTAAATATATTTTGCAACATCTTTTTTTCCACAGTAACTGAAAAGCAGCTTCGAGACAAGATCCAGCAGCTTCTCAACGAGAAATCTGATGCTGCTAACAAGATCACAGAATTAAACGGCATGGTAAATTTCATTCGCTCGTCTTTGACAGGCTTATTGTTTTCAGTAAAGGCTGATGAAGCTGATCGTTTGTCTCCTTGCAGATAAAAGAGCGCGAAGAACTGCTGAAGAACTCTGAGAAATCACTGAGTTCCAGCCAACAAGAAGTGAAAGGGCTGAAGGTGAATCCTCATCCATCACAATCTCAGTTTCATCACTGTGCATATTAGTATAATGTGGTTTGTTGTTTTTCTGACTAGAACCGTCACCAGAAGCTCCAGAGCCAGTGGGAGCAGATGTCTGGGAGCGTTTCACAGCTCAACCAGAAAATAGTGGACACGCAGGAAGAAAATTCAAACCTTAATGAGAAGGTAAGCTTTGATTTCTTTAATTTTTTTTTGCCAGTGTGATCTCATAACCTTTTAGTTTTTCTCTCAAACGAAGATTGCCAAAATGCACCAGAGAATCGAGAAATACCAGAAAACACTGAAGAGCTATGATGAGGAGCGTGCAAAGGTAATTTGTGCTGAATACATTGATCTGACATCAATTTGTTAGCCATTATAGATTTCCATTTATTGTTTCTGTCACGGTTATGCAAAACAAATTAAGTGACTCGAACAATCATTCCATAACAAACATCATGCATTCATACTTGGTTACTGTTGCTAACATTGACAGGTTATCCTACAACTGCTTGTTTTTTAGACTAACAATCATGAAGAGAGAGAAGCAATTGCATTGAGTGAATAATTAAATAAGGATTCCTACCGTCAGAGCAAAACCAGAGTATTTTAAAACAGACTTGGAAAAGTCCATTTTGAAAATGTATGCATATTTCTGTAATGAATTGACATTTTTGTATTTATTTCCAGCTGGTAAATGTTTCAGCAGCTATAAGTTGCTTTTAAATGAGTGCAATAATAAAAAAAGATAAATTAGGTTTATTGCAGTTTATAATTTCTGTATAATTTAAATATACATTTTTAAGTTGAATATTTTTTGTTCCAGTGAATTTTGAAATTGAATTCTTCCATTTTTTTATATATATATGTATATTAATAATCAACTACAGTTTGAGAATATCATAATTTATTGTTTATTGCTCATCCCTTCCTTATATGCAGGAATTCTGTCTATAAAATGATCTCAATGTTTTTTTTTAGTAATCGATCATATATCAACATTTGAATTAGTCCACAAAAAATATTTTTTTGAAACATTTTTCATTTCACTTTGTTTTGTTTCTAAATAATGAAAATGCTAAGACCGTTTTCTTCAGTAGTTTTTGAATACATTTTTATCATTGAACATTATCAACAAAATTGATGATTTTATGATTTGTGATAATTTATTAAATTATTATATGCTTGGATTTCTATGGGTTTTTCTGTAAAATGATCTAAAATGCATTTGTAGTGTTATTTTAGTATCATTGAGATACTATTATAGTTTTTATTCATTATTTGAATCAGTTTAATGTATTTTCCTTTTTAATTTTAGTTAAAGTTTGAGTAATTTGCTTTTTCATTTCACTTTGTTTTGTTTCTAAATAATGAAAATGCTAAGACCGTTTTCTTCAGTAGTTTTTGAATACATTTTTATCATTGAACATTATCAACAAAATTTTGATGATTTTATGATTTGTGATAATTTATTAAATTATTATATGCTTGGATTTCTATGGGTTTTTCTGTAAAATGATCTAAAATGCATTTGTAGTGTTATTTTAGTATCATTGAGATACTATTATAGTTTTTATTCATTATTTGAATCAGTTTAATGTATTTTCCTTTTTAATTTTAGTTAAAGTTTGAGTAATTTGGTTGCTAACATTAAAAAAAAAGTGTATATATATATATATTATACACACACAGCTTTAATTTTTAATTACCTTTTTTTCAGATTAAGTTATTTTAGTACAGCAAGTTAAACAATGAGAAAGTTTGCCTTGTCAACAAGCTGGAATAAAATTCCAAAAAGTACTTTTTTACATTAGTTAACATTTATTTCAGGTAACATTTTTAAAGGTTTAAATTTTAGTTTTAGTTTACCATAACCCTGTTTTGTAGTCATCTGAAGATGTATCTGAACATTTGATTTAGTTCCCTCGTGTCCTAAAGATGAAGGTATTAAATGGTTTGCGTCTCTTTGGGTTTGTTTTGATTTGATAACAGGTTCATGTCCTCATGGATGAAGCCAAACTCAGAGAAGATGCTCTTAAGGCTCAGGTGCTGTCCTTCGAGAAGGAAAACGGCGCTTTAAAAGAGCAGAAGAAATCTGTGAGTCCTGCTGTCAGAGCTGTGAATCTCATTCATCCATCGGTGTCAGCTTGAATCTAATGATCATTTATTTTCAAACAGCTCCTCCGTGATGCGAAAGACTGGCAGGAGAAGCACAAGAAACTGAGCGAGGAGATCCGAGTTTACCACAAATCCCAGAAAGAGCTGGAAGACTCTCTGGTGCACAAGGAGAATGAGATTGATGTGAGTGAAACTTGTTGCGTATTATAAAACAGGTGGTCCGGCGGAGCTTTATTTAAATTTGATTACAAATTCTAATGCATTCTCCAAAATATCACAACGTGAATGCGGGGTATCCCATGATTCTCTGGTGTCTAGGTTTTGTCCAGCTGTATTGCAGAGCTCAACCGTCTGGGAGCCGGTGATCCTGCAGAACTACAGAAAGATGATGCTAAAATGTCTAATGGAGAAGATGCTGGTCAGTCTCTATTTATAACTCCAATTGTTTTATTTAAATTTAGTTTTCGCTTTTTTGTCTTGTGTCAGGGGAGCTGTGTTCATTTGCATTCAGCAGATGCTCTCATCTAGAGTGACTCATAACGCTTTATTTTTCCGAGTCTGCCGTGATCCACAGATGAAACATGAGAAATTCAGAAAGTCATCTACTGAGAAAAGAAGAAATAATCAAGATACTGATTATTTAAAGTGTCAATCACAACATTCCATTTCAGAACTCTAACTATCAGATTGTTCTATTGATTTAAACATTTTTTGTTTTTTTGCATCAGTTGAGCAACGTAACCAAGAATGCAATCATGATCTGTGGCATTTAACTAGCATCCACTCCTAACAAGTTTTAATAAGTTAGTTCTTACAAGTGCACACTCATAAAAAAAACTTTGGAACTAAAGTAAAAAGCACTCTTCTATGGAATTATTTTGGGTTTGCCAGATTTCAGTTTAGATTAAAAAATTTTAAATTCAAAATTTGAATAACAACTCTGTTTTTCATGCTGCAAGAGGCCCAATGTTTATAGAATGAGCTTCTATTGTTTTGATGCTTGGCAACCATAAAAGCCAGTTATTGTGATCTGTTGTTGATACATTTAATTAGGGCTGCATGATTTGGGAAAAATATTATTGCAGTTTTTCTGATCATTTCTGCTGCAGTAAAAAGCTGTTTGTATGCACAATTTGGCTACAAATTAGCAGTTTATCAGTATGATTATATAATAATAATAATATTATTATTACCATTTAGTGCTGTCAAACGATTAATCGCATCCAAAATGAAAGTTTTTGTTTAGATAATATGTGTGTATACTGTGTATATTTATTATGTCTATATAAATACAAACATATGCATGTATATATTTTAAGATAATTTTTTTATTTTCATGTTTTAGTTAGTGTGTGTATATAATGAAATACTACAGAAGGTGTTGTACTAGTAGAATAATTGTGTTGTTTCAATTGAAATAACATTTTAAGTTTTTCTTTCTGCAAAAGGACCAACCATGAAAAGCCAATTATTGTGATCTATTAAGATTCTTTTTATATGTTTTTGATTTAAAATGCAATTAAAAAACAAAATGTTAATATTGTAATAGTTCACTGTAAAATAGAAAATTGAGTGCTCATATCAGATCCGTTAGTTCAGGGAGCGTTGCAATATATATATATTTTTTTATTTCCATATTTTCAATTACAATGTATTAAAATATGATGAATATCTCAAAATATAAACTTTCTAAAAAAATAACTTGAGCGAGCATCAGCTGTGGAAGTGCAGATGGAAACTAGAAATCATGCTAAACTCATGAAGTGCATGCAGGGTCGGCGCCAGAGCGCACAAAGTGAGGGGGCAGGCACAATTTATTGGGGGGGGGGCGCGCTGCTTTGAAAAAATAATGTTTCTGAAAGTAATTTTCAGATGCAAAGGGGGAAAAAACGGGATAAACACAAACATGAAACTTGTAAATAAAATAATCTGATATATAGCCTATGTACAATTTGATATATGAATTGGGTGTTCGTCAAAGATTGCATGCGGTCGGAGATTCCCGTGTTTACAGCTCCGTAAAATAACCTACTGGAAGCTCTGTAGTTTTGCTGTATAGGCCTATAGATAAAAATATTAAAATTACGAACACGCAACATTTTGAGTTACTTCCATTTCTGAAAAATAGAATGTTGGCCTAGTAATTGATGTTATAAATACACACGCCTGATTTTTGTTTTAATTATCCATCGTACATAAAAAAAACAAAAACATTTGCAATCAAGACTGAAAAAAAGCCAGAAGTGAATGTAAACCAGATTTGGCCCAGACTCTGGTGCTATCTGTGAAGCCAAGCATAAGAATAGCCTCCTAATGAAAATGTTAACCCACAGTAACACATTTTAACAGATTAATCGCATATTTTTGTTTGCTGCATGCTTTTAAAAAAAAAAAAAAGGTATGTCTCGTATAAGTTGCATTTTCAGAAATAATAACGGCAGGCCTAAGTGGAGCGGGTCTCGTGCCGAACGGCACGGTGAAAGGCTGTGCTGTTTCCAATGAATGCAGTAGCTTAGTGTGCGCGTGAGGCGCCAGCGCGATCAAACAGCTGAAACATCAAATAGACTACTCTGTAATTTTTGGTCATACAGTAAAGGCATAATTCAAAACTGCAAAGTGTTAACAGTTTGAAAATTCAAGAATAATAGCAAAGTTAATAAGAATTCTTTCTAAATGCAGCACCGTTCTTATTTTGCTCTGCATAACCTGAACGAAAAGAAAAATATTTTTTGCTAAGAACGAACCGAAATGAAAACATTTCGCTTTTAATCTGTGTATTTAACAGCCTGGGAGACCTTCCCAGGGCAGTACCTTGCCTCACCAACTAAAATCAGGGTGCCCACTACGGAGACGGCACCAGAAGTGAGGGGGCACAGTGACTGAGGTGGCCGGGCCGGGCCACCTAAGGCCCCCCGTGGCGCTGACGCTGAGTGCATGTTATGATAGAAGCGACTGTATTTCACAGCGGTTGTGTGACGTTGCATCCTAAATGATGCGCAATTAATTTACATTTATGCATTGAACACACACTTTCATCCAAAGTGACTTACAAAAAGCAATTTGATAAAGAGCCAACAATATTTGTAATATACAATGCCAGGTTTATTAGACAACTACATTAGGAAGCAAACTAGAAAACAGAAGAAATAGATGACTGATCTGGCTGTTTAGGATGACGCAGGTTTCATAAAATTGAATTTGAAAGCTCAAATGCAGCCTGTATTTCATGATGCTGGATTGCTAATATAAACTGACCTGTTGTGTGTAGGAAACTGACTCAGGAGGAGCTGGAGAGACGCGAGAAGGAGTCGAAGCTGTCGGAAGTGGACAGTAAAGCTCTGTGCTCCGAGGAGGAGGTGAGAGTCCTCAAACAGAAGATCAAGGACATCGAGGACGAGATGCAGCAGAACGAACGCTCTCTGAAGTCTGAGGTGAGAAACATTTACTGCACAGAGTCACTGTATTCTCAATCCGGCACATCAGTCTCAATCTCAACTCCTGCCTGCGCTTTCTAACAGGTGGCAATCCAGGAGAAGAAAGCCCATGAGAACTGGGTGAGTGATTCCCACGCTTCGTCTTTGTAATGAAAACTAGAAGCTTTTTGTCTTTTGCATTAGAGATGCACTGACTGATACTGATAGCTTACAATTATTATTTAAAATCATTACAATAAAAAAAAGCAGATAACAAAATTACTGAAACTTAAACTTGGCTAATGTTAATACCAATAATACATTATTATTAATACTAATGATATTGGCTAATACTGATATATTTACCAATGTTTTAATCATACTTTATTTTCTATAGTTGAAAGCCCGCACCTCTGAACGAACTCTGGTGGAGGAAAGGAGAGAGTCGGCCACCCTTCGTCAGAAGTGAGTAGTATTCTCCATATCATTGCTGTTGTTGTCAGAGTTGTTTCTGATCTCTGATGTTTGTGCATTTGTAAAGGCTTGTGGAGTACGGAGATAAAATATCAGACCTGGAGCAAAGTCTGTTCAAACTCAACTCTGGACCTCCAGATCGCCACATGCCGCCACAGAGAAGAGGTGAGCAGTTTCTGTCCTCTAATTCACTCTTCACAGGGACTTTACAACACAAACGACCCACGTAACAGCTGCTGTTAGTCTGGCAGGCTTTTGCATAATGCAGTGTTGTTAGCAAAAATATAAAAAATCATTTGTTAATTGAAATCAAATATAAATATTAGATGAAAGAAAATACAAAAAATATTTTTTTAAACAAACAAAAACTGACAAAAGCTTAAAGACAAAAATGAATAAAACAGAAATAAAAATGTATGCAAAACAGAAATTTATTTAAAAAAAAGACAAACATTCAGTCCGACAGTCTTTTTTTTTTCTTGTATAATGCAATGCTGTTATTGTTAACTGAAACAAAAAATCATTGTCATTAATTGAAATTAAATATAAATATTAAATTACAATTTTTAACTAAAATAAGTACTAAAATAACTGAAATAAAAAATCATTAATGATCAATAGAAAAAATATTTTTTAAAAAACAGACAAAAAACGAATGACTTTCTCTCTTATATAATGCAATGTTGTTAACCAAATCTATTTCAATAAATGTCAAATAAAACTGAAATTGTTCTAAATAGCAGTTAGAAAAAAATATTTTTAAAGAACTGACAATGACAAAACCACATTTAGTCTGACAGGCTATTCAAATAATTTAAATAAAGCTGAAATAAAATGTCATTATTACATTTTTAACTATTTAAAAAAAAAAAAAAAACTAATGACAAAAGCATGTAATGAAATGACTAAAAATAAAATGAAAGCTGAAAATAATAAAATGAAAGCTACTAAAAAATAACTACTATAATAGTATATAAATATTGTTAAGATAACTTTGGTATAATGTAATTCCAGAGATGATGCAAGCAGTATTTTTATCTTTCATTCAAGTAGAGACATTTTACATTTTTCTAAGTTGACGAAAAAAAAACTAAGAATACAAAAAAACTAAAAGTAAGAATACAAATACTTATTAATAACAAGCTACTTTTGTAAGATTGTCTGACCGAGCAGCAGTAACTGAGGGGCGGAGCTTAGCACAGGGTTGATTCCTCTCATGTGTCCGGTATTGTTTCTGATTGTGCCGGTTTGGTCTGAGCAGGTGACTCGTACGGGCCGTCTCCTGTGAGTGGGGGGGCTCCCTCTCCTCCTCTAATGATCGAGGGTCCAGGACGCCCCCCCTCTGCACCTGTAGGGCGAAGGGGTGAACCGTTCGGTGAGTCGCCGCTGCGTCGTCCTCCTCCCCTTGACATCAACTTTATCCTCCTCTCATTTTTCCAGCTTTCCTGTTTTTGAGTCGCTCTACGTTTTTAGATCGCCTGTCATTTCCCCCTCAGTTTCTCTCCTCACAGCATTTTCTTCTGTCTTTGTCATTGAAAGTGCTCCTGATGCGTTCGCTCCTGAACTCCAGCATCTAATGTCAGTATAAAATGATTTATAGCGGCTCCTAATCACTTGTGATCTGTTCCAGGTCCACGACCCCCGTCTGACCCTCACGGACGCTTCTCAGAGCTCGGACACCCGCTGCCATCCAGACCAGGTGCTTATGATACGAGCCGTTATAAAGCAGCTGCATTTGTTTATAAAATATGTAGTACATTTTTTAAATATTATTATTATTATTATTATCATTATTTAAAATAACCGTTTTCTATTGTAATACATTTTAAAATGTAATTTATTTCTGTGATCAAAGCTGAATTTTCCAGTCCTCAGTGTCACATGATCCTTCAGAAATCATTCTAATATGCTGATTTGCTGCTCAAGAAACATTTCTGATTATTATCAATGTTGAAAACAGCTGTGCTACTAAATATTTTTGTGGAAAGTGTGATACATTTTATTTTTCATGATTCTTTGATGAATCGAAAGTTCAAAAGAACAGCATTTATTTGAATAGAATCGTTTGTAACATTCTAAATATCTTTACTGTCACTTTTGATCAAATTAATGCATCCTTGCTGAATAAAAGTATTCATTTAAAAAATAAATAAAACCGGGGGTAAAAATGGAATGTTACCTTTCCAACGAAAATAATTACTAAAATAACTAAAACTGAAATATAAATAAATCAAAGCTAAATAGAAAAATTATATTAAAAAATAATGACAATGATTATATTAACAAAAAATAAAAAAATACTTTTTTTGTGATTTGAAATATAGCTGAAATAAATATTTGATAAATCTTGAAAATATCTTAAATGAAAATTATAAATGTTGACTTGTCAACTATCTAAAGTACTAAAACTGAAATAAACCTAAATAGAAAAATTTAACTTTTTTTGTGATTCTTTGATGAACAGAAAGTTCAAAAGAACAGCATTCATTTGAAATAGAAATAGTTTGTAACGTAAAACTCTTTACTGTCACAACTTGAAATAGTAGCGTACGGTTTTTAAAGTCATTGTTTTATTACGTTAACATTTAAATACTTCATGTAAAGAGTTCACTGAATCCTAAATCTAATATTGTAAAGAAAATCAATATTTAAATGTGAATTTTCATCATTTAATTATATTATTTCTTAGTTTTTTAATAAATGTGGACTGTATCAGATATGGTTTGAATTGCACAGTTTAAGATCTACATTATATCTGCATTCACAGATGTCCAAATGTCTGTTTTTCAGAAATGTTTCCTCCGATGACTTCATCTCCCTGTGCACATGATGGACCGATGGTAAGGATCACAGCGGTCACGCTTTTCTCTGTTTGAGATTTGATGTACATTGTGTTCAGATGTGAGCGAGGAGATCTCCAGTAAACGTGTGTAAGAAACAGTCATGTTGTTCTCCATTAAACGACGGTGGGTGTGTTTGCTTTAAAGCAGACGGCACCGGTCAGTGAGACGGCCGAGGCCTCAGAGCAGGTCTCGTCTGAGCCAGTAGAGCCTGTGAGTACAGCGGCTGGGTGCTGGGATGGATGGGATGGCTTTGTGCACAGTGCCAGGTTGCTTTGTCAGCTGTTTTTGGGTCTTCAGAGCCTGATTAAACATGTCTTTCTGTTCACTTTCTAATCACTGTGTGGGTCTTGTGTTCGGAATGTGGCGGATGTTTAACAAAACTCATGTTGGTGAGTGAGTTACAGCATGTACAGGCCTGAAACACACTCTACACAAGTGCATGTATGCTAAATAGCAGTGCAAGATTGATTTGTTGTGATTTCATAATGGAACACAACAAAACTTTATCGGCCCCTGTTACCACCACAGTGACACAAGTGCATCTTAAGTATGTTCAATTTAATCGAATGTAAAATTAAAATAAATAAATAGGGCTGCTCAAATAATGCAGCTTCATCTCTGCATGTCCTGCAAGTTTAACATGCATTTGGTAATGCAACATTTGCCACTTATGCTTTTAGACATTTTCATAATTTCAAACATTTTTGTGGACTGAAGTATTCTGCCAAAATAAAAGCTTGAGGCTTTGAAATGACAAAAGCTTGAATATTTAAAAAAAATGTAAATATTTTATAAATTATAAAAGCTTGAGTACCCATTAATAATAACTTTAAGACATAAATATTATTATTGTAATATTTGTTTTTACAGAACAATTGTAATTTACAACTGTTGAATTTTTTTTATAATTGGACCAAAATAATTATCAACCGTTATGATGATTAAGCATTGAAGTGTTAAAAGCTTGAGAGCTTGAATGTTTGAAAGTGAAGAATTTAAGACATCAATATTAATATTGCAACTTGTTGTGTAAAATACAAAATTATCAAATATTATTTTACATTATACATTTATTTTACAACCGTAAGATATTTCTTTATTCATTTTTAGTCAACAATTATAAGTATTATTAATAAAGCTTGAGTGACCTTGAGCGTTTGAATTTAAGACACATTAGTATTGTAACTTGTGTAAAATAATGATCAAATATTCAGTTTATTTTACAGTACCGTTGTAATTGAGAACAGTAATATTTTATAATTTTTTATAATTAGTTAGATTAGTAATCAACAATAATAATTGTATATTAATAATTAATGATCAATAGAACTGATAATTATTACTGCTATTATTATTATTGTTATTATTATTATATTACATTTGATTGGGGTTCCTAAAACACCAGTGTGACCATTAAACAACATCAGAGAGCCATGCGCATTCATGTGAATGTTAAATTATTGAAAGAACTTAATCTCATGGCGACTACAAGTATTTGAATATTAAAATATTTTGTGTTTAAGATGTTAGGGTAATAAAAGAGTTAGTGAATCCCTGCACTTGTGTCTGCTGTTGTTCTTGTATAAAATGTGTTTCTGGCCTTGCAGTGGTTCACTGATGTCTGCTTGGGTCGGTTAACAGGAATCCGGTGTTAAACCACCTCAGAGCTCTAGAGAGTATTTTTCCGTAACCTGTAGTTCTGCATTTTTCTCCTCCAGCTCTCTAAGTCTCAGAGTCAGGGATCCTTCCTCCCGTCTCCCATCCGGGATTCTCCGGTTCCGCCACCCAAGTCTTACGGACCTCCGGTCATGCCGCCCATGATGATCCGACCGCCCATGATGCCTCCAGAGCCGCGCTACAGACCGCCACCCATGGACTCCTACGGCCCGTTTGGACCTGTACCGCCACCGTTTGGTAAGCGATTCAACACTGCTGAAACTAGTGATGCACCAACATTAACTTTTATTAAAGATTTTAATTAGCCAAAAGTTTATTAATAATCAGTTAATCCGATTTATTTACTAATGAACACTCAAATAAACCAGTTGTATATATATACTGTGATACTCCTTCTCACATTGCTGATTTCACCATTAAGTCTTCACCTGAACAGTTTATGTTGCTGTATTATGGTATCATTGTAATCCTTGACCATCAAAACATAGAGGTAGACATCACCTTTTCTGTGTTTTCGTGGTTTTTGGTTCAGGAGCTATAACACAAAATACATAATTTGGTTATGGCGGAACGTAAAATGGTCGCCATGGCAACCACGAGGTGTTTTTGCGATGGCGCCATTTCTGAAAATGTTTAGGGCCGCAAACTATACAAGTGTACCAAGTTTCATGCGTTTATGAAAAAGTGAACATTGTTCACATATCACCTGGACTAAAAAACGTTTAAATTGCACATAAAACGGTTTAAATATCAGCTTTTAAATAATTACGTTTCTACTAGAGTTCATTGTTAAAATATGAACATTTAAAAACTAGTTTTCATGAGATTTATCAAAAATACATTGAATAAAGACGACAACATCATTAAATATATTTTAATATGTAATGTTATATTAGAATAAATAATATTTGAAACGTATGTAATATAGTGCACATTTAGCAAAATGCTCCTCTTTAGTTGTATTTTTTTCTAGCTGACATTGAACGGCTTGTTTCGTGACATTGCTTACATACGGTTTTATTGATGTCTTTACTAATATTTGTTTTTGTGAAAACGAAGACTTTTTAAAGCTTATTTTAAAATATTTTTTTGAATAATTGTATAAATATTATTGCACCGTATTAAATTTTTTAAAGAAACCAAAAATAAAACAAATGTTATTTTATAATTAATGAATTAATCAAATGTATTTAATAATCGACACTCAAAAATGGAGTTGTACATTAGAATTATACACAAGACTGTTTTTAAAAGCTGATTAGAAGTCACAGTTTTGGAGGGCTGAAGTTATTGACAAACTATTTTGAAACTTAAAATTTATGTCTCGGCTGAAATATTTTGGTTGCATCACTAGTCTTTGTGGTTACAGCGATCTGTCATTCCACATTAATGAGCGTCAAAACTACATTTATTGTTTTTGTTTCATTATAAAATTAACGATTTGAAAGTTAACTGACAACAACTTAAAATGTGTTGGCTTGAGAAAGCCTAGCCTGAGAGTTTGAAGCAGCTGTAAAAGCTTGAAGTTTGAATAGATAGATGTTGCTAGCATGATTTAGCATGTTTGAACACATTGTTAGTATGATTGTGTTCTTAGCATGTTGTCAACATGGTTACCGTGTTGCTAGCTTGTTTTTAACATGATTAGCATGTTTTAACGTTGTTAGCATGATTAACATGTTGTTAGCTATTGCTAACATAATTAGCATGTTAATATGTTGTTTACATGATTATCATGTTGCTAGCATGTTGATGATGAAACAGAAAATTGCTGTTTCGGCTTAAATATTTTGGTTGCTGACATTTTGGTGCATCACTAGTCTTTACATGGTTACGGCAATCTGTCACGCCACATTAAAGAGCGTGAAAACTACATTTATTGTTTGTGTTTCTTAATTAAATTGACAATATGAAAGTTAATCAGATGTCACAGTTTTGTTCAGTGATTTTGGATATTCATTTTCAGTGCATCTCTAAACCTTACGTTGCGTTTTGCTTGATCAGGACGAGGCCCGCCGTTTGGACCGCTTCCTCCGCCGCTCGGACCACGGGACGTCCCGCCCGAATTCTTCGGCCCTCGCGGACTCCCCCCTCGCCCCTTCCCTCCCGGACCTCTGCCGCCCCCCGGAGCCATGATCCCGCCTCCGTACGGCGGGCGCGGTTTCCCAGGACCCCCTCCGCTAATCCCTCAGCGCTCCAGAGACGGCGAGGGGAGCGCCACACCAGCCAACGACCCGCCAACGAATGCATCCCATCAGCACAGCGAGCCTTGACATGAGAACGTGCCGATTCTTCTTAATTCATCAGAATCTGGTTTGGGTGGAAGAAAACACGTCATTTTGTTTGAATAACACATTTGTGACCGAAATAATGAGGGTTTTGATTTTATACCTTAGCAAACCTTTCCTATGGAAATAGTTTGATTTAATATGCATTACAATTGTTTTTCCCGGTGGTTGTCATGTGGTTAAATTAAGATCTCTACCACTCGACCCAGTGCTGATGCATTCTGGGATGTCAAACTGATATTTAGGCACGTCATGAAGTTATTTCCTCATGCCTTTAATGTGAGAGGACTTTACATATTTTTATGCCTTTTCACCATTTTTGAACGCCCATATTACGGCTTTTAGTCTGATGATTCGCCAGCTCGCCTGTGTTAGTTTTAACGTTTGATTCGTCGTGCGTCTGCTCTTATGATTTATTTTCCTAGCGGAAAAAGGCACATATGATGTCATATTGACAAAGTATTTGTACATTTCTTTCAGCTGCGTATACAATAAAATATTCTCACAAATCAGACACAATAGAAACAGATGAACGTTGTGTGTTTGCGCATCCGAGCTTTCCTAGTCAACAGGTGATTTAAATGTATTATTGGATGTTGCATGATGATTTTTGACAAACTCTGTGACTTGATTGTGACAGTTACGTCAAAACATTCATGAAAACGAAAGTCATTCGATTCACGAGCAAGTGTCGCACATTCATTGCAAATGATTCATTGAATTGCAATAATATATATATATAAACTATTCCTTCCCAGAATGGTTTTACTCACAGAAAATCTGCTCGTGTTTCATGAACGAGGCCCATGAATGATGTTCTCTGGGTTTCTGATGCAATGCTTTTGGAATCAAAATGGAAAAATACTCAATCCATCAACCCTTTTTTTTTTTTGGCATATATTGTTTTGTTTGATAGAGTAAATTATTTTAGGAAGTGTGTTGAGAGGATGTATCTTGTGCGCAGTAACAAGTGTTTGCATCATGTGTTAATCATGGAAAATAAACCATTTTAAAAAATGTGGCATTGATTTTACAGTAATGAATGAGTTGAATAAAGCTGCTTTTTTTCCTGTAGTTTTGATGAATGTTTACTGGCGAATCCAGCGTCGTGCGACTCAACACCTTTCAACAAGAACTCTGAGGAGTCAGATTTAGCTCTGGACTAATTAATCCAGGACATTTGCATCAAGTAATCAATCATGCCAACATTTGTCTCAAAGAGCATTTAGATAATGCTTTTGCTGTGCTCAAAATCCTTTCCTAATTTGGTTTTCTTCATCAAAAATGACCGGCCTTTAAAAAATTGCTTGTAAATCCCTCATTATTAATCTCTATTATCACCAAATTTTGGAATTAGTCTTTTTTTTGTTCTGTTTAGCACAGGTTTTTATATACAGTTTTGTATTGCTTTTGGGAACTGATTGATCATAGACCTCAGGGATCTGAGCTTATGCACAGTTTTTGAGTGAAAAATCAAGTGTATAATTTTGGTAGTGTTTACACAAAAAATTAGGCTTACCATAAAAAACACAACTTCTGCTAATTGAAAGAAAAAAGGTAATAAAGACATTAAATCCAATATTTGGTAACAATAATAACATAAAGCAATTTCTAAGCAATTCAACAAAAGGTACAAAACTAGTCAGGTTTTTTTTTTGTAAGTTATGATGTGAGCAAAGTCAGCAAATTTTAGTTTAGCAAGTTTTCCTAACATTAGCGTTTACAAAATAGGTGACCCTATCAAACTTTGGTATCTATCTTAATAAAGGTGCACAAGTAAGTTATGATGTGAGCAAAGTCAGCAAATTTTAGTTTAGCAAGTTTTCCTAACATTAGCGTTTACAAAATAAGTGACCCTATCAAACTTTGGTATCTATCTTAATAAAGGTGCACAATTTAAAATGAAGTTTGCATGGTTTAAAATGTTCAAATAATAGACGTGTAGTATTGTGATTTTATATTTATGTTTCGTGGATCGTGCTGATAGTTAATTTGATTTGATTCTCTACACCTGTGTGTGTGAGGAGGTCTGACTTCAAACATCCACTAAAATCATTAAAACACCAGCTACCATACTTTTAGGACATCTTTATATAGCAAACTGCACCATATGGGATTTCACTCTGGACTAATGATGCACTTTCCATAAATCCAGATCATTTGCATTTAACGATTAATCATGCCAAGATTTGCCTACATGTTCTCATTATTTCATATATATATATAGTACAGATAGGTAGACTACTTTATTAGTTTGCTATGACAGTTGACGTTAACGTGTTTCCTCGAGGCTGAAGTATATTTATAAAGTATTAATGAATCAAGCAGCATTATCATTTATTAGAAATGAGACATTCGAAAAAGCTGTGTAATGATACACACGCCATTAAACAACCTGATGAATAAAGTCTTCACAGAAATGCAGTACTTTTTTAACCATTTAGTTGATTCCGAGACTCCCAACACTGACATAACTACATTAAACAGCATCTCCATTAGTTTTTCCTTATTAAAAAAGAATCTGGAAAATTCCTGTGATAAAAGTGTAATGAAATAAGCAGTTAGGCTAGTCTCCAAACAGAGCCTAGCTCATGTCAAACTTCTTCTGGAATCCTTTAGTAAACTTGGTTAAAACTGTTTGAGAAACTCGTCCTGAAGGAAGTCATTTCCTCAAACTAACCAGACCCAACTATTCATCTAAGAGCAAAGTGTGGACCTAATTGCAAAGCTGGCATGCTATTGCTTCAACTTCTCCAGCTTCTCCTTTCACACGGTCATATTTACTGGCTTTTCTGATTCATACTCAATTCAACCTCTGAAATATCTATTAAAGAGTACTACAAGGTCATTGTGATAGATTTTCAATGATGTTACGGAGCCAAACCCCATTATTTTAAAGAAAAGTGCCTTGTAATGCTAAATTAATATTAGCCAGTTAATAAGCAGTTACCCAAAGTGTAAAGAAATCTCAAAAATATATATATTTGAAATGTTTAGTGTTGTTTTTTTAGGGTTTTTATGTACTCCATATGTATAGCATTAGCAAGCAATGCATACTCAATAAAAGCAATAAACTTGTGTTAAACAACATTTATAAAGGAATAGTTAATTTTCTGTGAATATTTACTCGCCTCATGTAATTCCAAATTTGTATGCTGTTTTTTCCCCACAGTACATGTGCATACACAAAAACCAAACCAAAGTTATATGTTCAGATTCAATTGGTTTTAAGAATCAAACGGCCACTGAATCACATATCATAACCGGACAACATACCCATGAGAAAATATTGCAGATTTTCACTGAATAACGGTTTAATATTAAGTCTACAAAGCTTGTATGGGTTCCGAAAATGTAAAACATGAAATAGATTCTTTTTATGATGTTTAATGGTGCTTTGTTTTTGTTTTTGTTTTCGGTTTACATTTCATGAATAAGAGACTTTCAAATAATAACAGCATACAGGTTTGGAAGATGAGGGCGAGCGGTTTCTTTAATGCAATAAAAATATAAAAACCAATGGGAAGTTGTGTTATATCCAAGTTATATCCATCAGAAGTCAACATCATTTGTACACAATTCAGTTTTTGAAATAGTTAGCATTTCTAACACTCATTTCTCTCTCAGATGAAGCACCGCGGAGAAATCAGGCTGTGTCCCAAACTTCAGATTGGAGATATGAAGAAAAGTGTCTGATATTGCAAGGAATGTGAGAGGCGATGCACCAAACATATCTGAGAAATATAACCTCTGCTGTCCATCAAGTGTTTGGCTGTCGGATCTTGGTTTAGTCTTTGTGCAAACTCTGGTTAAGGTGCAGGAAAAGTGGTTTCTTTGTCAGGAGGTTGAGTTTCTTCCTCTTGAAGTCAGTCGGTTTCTTGTACCTAAAATCAGATTGTATTTATGTATTGCATAGGGATGTTCATTTCGGTTATTTTTCCTAACCGACAACCGACGCTCGTTAACCAATTATTAACCGTTAACCAATTTAAGATTATTTTAAATTAGAACTGAATTAAATTAGAAAGGATAAGTGTCTCTGATCCGTTAAAAATACTAACATTTGTTTCCCGGGGATTCATTTTACATCCGAAAAATGCAGCAAACATTGAGGATTCACATGCATCACATCATGCACCTGCAGCGCATCTGCCAGCAGAGAAAAACATCATAAAGCTAGGCTATATAGAAATAATAATAATATATTAATATAATAATAATAATAATAAATAGGCCTATACGAGAAATAGCTTTTTACTTGAATAATAAATTAAGAAAACCAAAGAAAAACTGTGCAACAAGTATGCAGAGTTTCGGGACATTTTTGTGCTGCGCGAAAGGAAACCAAGACGGCAGAAAGCGGCATCCTATTTTTCTTTAGGCTTTTTTAACAAAAGCACAAAGATTTGTTTTTATTGTGAATGTACACAAATAAAGGCAAAACTTTTACAATTCCGATTATTCCGATAGTGATTGCGCCGGCGCCGCATGCGCGCACACAGTTAAACTTTGCTACCTTGACAATGCAGCCTGTTCATTATCATAATAAAATAGTCAATCAAACATATGTAAAAAAAACAGACTGCTCAGTTTAAAAATGTAGTAAAATCTGTGCCGTTAAGCGTTATCACCGTACCGCCGTGATGTTATGCAAAACATTTTGTTTTACGCGGATACTGGAATGCCAGTGAAGTAGCCTAGGCTACATAATAAATAATAATTTGCCATTCAAATACATCGCGAATATGGAAACATTAGATTTTGTGTCGAATGAGAGACCCAACGTTGGTTTCAGTTTCATTTTAGCCTAAATTAATTCGTTTTGGCTTCTCGTTTATAGCTTTTTATATTTTTAATTCTCGTTCTTTTCAAAATACTGTTTATTGAAAGGCTTTGTCGTGGAGTGAGGGGAGCTAAAATAGCCTAGCTATGTTTACAGTGTTTATTATAATGTTTGTAAACATTTCGCGTCGGCATTAGGCCTATTTCTGAATGAAATAATCAAATGCGACTTATACGCAAAAAATTTTTTTTCTAAAAAAAATGCACTTTTTTTTTATATACGCATAGCATATTTTAACCATGCAGCAAACCTTTTTAAATATTTTGATAAATTACTGAAATAAATAAAATTACTTTTTAAACCGTTTAACTGATTGTATTAATCTGTCAAAAATTCTTACGGTCGGTTAATGGTTAACCGGTTAAAATGAACATCCCTAGTATTGCATATTAACTCTTTCCCCACCATTGACGAGTTATCTCGTCTTTTAGTAATGCTTCCCCGCCAAATATACAAGTTTTTACGGCTTTTCGTGTTTTCACTGTTATACACTAGGGGGCACTAATACACATCTTCTGAACGAGTACAAAACCTCCTGAACAAAAACACATGTGTACAGGATGGAGACACGAGGAATCTCTTATGTAAACGCATGCATATGAAAAATAATGCTTTTCTCACCTTTTTGCTCAAAGTTATGCATTTTTATGAAACCTACCTATATTCAAGTGTTGATTAAAAAAAAAAGAATGCTTTAAGCTAGAATAAAACTTATTTTTTTGATTAAAAGTAGAGGATCTGATCTTTATTTTGGTGTATTGTATATTAAAATATTCATACAGCAAAATATTCTGCAGGCCATCAAATTTTAGTGAAAATCATCAAAATCGCTGGCGGTGGCTGGCAACTTTTTTTCAAAAATGCGGGCGGGGAAAGAGTTAATGTAACATAGTAGGATGCAACCAACTTTGAAAAACTCGCCTGATACTTACAGTTCTATAACAATGGGACCTGGTTTGATTTCATCCATTTCCATGAAAGCAAAACACTTGGTGCTTGTGAATCTTTTCTTGGGTTTGTAGTGTTTGAATTCGAAGAAAATTGCTGCACCTACAAAAGAGGCAAACGCAATAATGATCAAGCACAAAAATATACTGAAATATTTCATACTCCGTCTCTTGAGTCTTAATGCAAGATTAGGATGAGTTTGTGTCTTCATCAGGTCTGGAGAAATGTAGCACTGCAACAGTGTCTCAGCAATGGATGCTCTGCAGTGAATGGGTGCCGTCAGAATGAGAGTCCAAACAGCTGATAAACACATCACAATAATCCACACCACTCCAGTCCATCAGTTAATGTCTTGTGAAGCCAAAAGCTGAAAGAAATCCATCATTAAGACATTTGTAACTTTTTAAACCATTTCAAACTCTTGCTTTTGGTCAAAATATGAGTCCAGTGGAAAAAGTTGACTTGTCTGAATCAGGAGAGAGATCTGCACAGATCAAGCGCCGTTTACAAGCCAAAACAGCTCTAAACAAATATGTGGCTGGATTTTGATGTGAGAGATCGCGTCGGCATTAGGCCTATTTCTGAATGAAATAATCAAATGCGACTTATACGCAAAAAATTTTTTTTCTAAAAAAAATGCACTTTTTTTTTATATACGCATAGCATATTTTAACCATGCAGCAAACCTTTTTAAATATTTTGATAAATTACTGAAATAAATAAAATTACTTTTTAAACCGTTTAACTGATTGTATTAATCTGTCAAAAATTCTTACGGTCGGTTAATGGTTAACCGGTTAAAATGAACATCCCTAGTATTGCATATTAACTCTTTCCCCACCATTGACGAGTTATCTCGTCTTTTAGTAATGCTTCCCCGCCAAATATACAAGTTTTTACGGCTTTTCGTGTTTTCACTGTTATACACTAGGGGGCACTAATACACATCTTCTGAACGAGTACAAAACCTCCTGAACAAAAACACATGTGTACAGGATGGAGACACGAGGAATCTCTTATGTAAACGCATGCATATGAAAAATAATGCTTTTCTCACCTTTTTGCTCAAAGTTATGCATTTTTATGAAACCTACCTATATTCAAGTGTTGATTAAAAAAAAAAGAATGCTTTAAGCTAGAATAAAACTTATTTTTTTGATTAAAAGTAGAGGATCTGATCTTTATTTTGGTGTATTGTATATTAAAATATTCATACAGCAAAATATTCTGCAGGCCATCAAATTTTAGTGAAAATCATCAAAATCGCTGGCGGTGGCTGGCAACTTTTTTTCAAAAATGCGGGCGGGGAAAGAGTTAATGTAACATAGTAGGATGCAACCAACTTTGAAAAACTCGCCTGATACTTACAGTTCTATAACAATGGGACCTGGTTTGATTTCATCCATTTCCATGAAAGCAAAACACTTGGTGCTTGTGAATCTTTTCTTGGGTTTGTAGTGTTTGAATTCGAAGAAAATTGCTGCACCTACAAAAGAGGCAAACGCAATAATGATCAAGCACAAAAATATACTGAAATATTTCATACTCCGTCTCTTGAGTCTTAATGCAAGATTAGGATGAGTTTGTGTCTTCATCAGATTTGGAGAAATGTAGCATTGCATCAGTGTCTCAGCAATGGATGCTCTGCAGTGAATGGGTGCCGTCAGAATGAGCGTCCAAACAGCTGATAAACACATCACAATAATCCACACCACTCCAGTCCATCAGTTAACATCTGGAGAAGACAAAAGCTAAAACTAATCAAGCATTAAGACATTTGTAACTTTTTAAACCATTTCAAACTCTTGCTTTTGGTCAAAATATGAGTCCAGTGGAAAAAGTTGACTTGTCTGAATCAGGAGAGAGATCTGCACAGATCAAGCGCCGTTTACAAGCCAAAACAGCTCTAAACAAATATGTGGCTGGATTTTGATGTGAGAGAGACAACAGATGATCTTCTTTTTCACTGGAGAAAGAAATATTATGGAAATAGAGGACTCATAATTTAGCTGTAAGCAACAGTTTGAAGTTAAAACGTCTTAATGATGGATTTATTTCAGCTTTTGGCTTCACAAGACATTAACTGATGGACTGGAGTGGTGTGGATTATTGTGATGTGTTTATCAGCTGTTTGGACGCTCATTCTGACGGCACCCATTCACTGCAGAGCATCCATTGCTGAGACACTGATGCAATGCTGCATTTCTCCAAATCTGATGAAGACACAAACTCATCCTAATCTCGGATGGAGCAAATTGTCATTTTTGATTGAACTATTCCTATAAGAGCCAAGTGAGACCTTTTGGTAGTTTTTCTAGATGTTTCTGGATTTCTACATCCACGCTAAAATGAATATACGTGTCCTCCTTGCGCGTGGCCACTGGCGTGTCCTGAACCGGGTTCAAGTCTATACCATTCAGATCTGGATAGTGAAAAGGAAAGATAAATATGTAAGAAAAATGTTAAGACATATCTGATATGCGATTAACAAGCGCTGCTGAGCTCTACCTTTAACACTGAGTGTAATGTATGGGTCAATGCACTGTCCTGCGTCTTTCAGACCGATCTTCTCTATCGTCAGCGTGAGCAAAGTCAATCCTGGCTCCGAGGGTAACCGTGGCAACAGCGTACCTGTCAAAGACGGCAAACTATAAAAACTGGCACAAACTAAAATTTGTTTGCTTGTTGATAGAGACAAGTTCATCTACTGTTTACTTATATTAAATATATTATTACAGAGCTTGGGCTATTATTGTTAAACTAAAACCATTAAAAAAATCAGTGCAAAAAATAATTTTAGCTCAGTATTTGTGTCTTGTCTAAATATCTAAACATTCTTGAGTCAAGATATATTTAGTTGAAACAAAATGACTTAAGATATTAAACCTTGTTTTCTGAAAAATCTTATCACAATTTTGTTAGTTTTTGTAGGGTGACCATACGTGCCATTTTCCCAGGACACGTCCTGGCCAGGATTTCTATATTGCCTAAAATATCTAGGGTTTGGCTTTGTTTGCGTGTGCAGACCGATCGGTGTATGACATCGGTTCCTTGTGTTTTCGGAATGCTGTCGAGGTACTTTGAATCAAAGCAATATAGAAATCCTGGTCAAGACGCGTCCGGGGAAAATGGCACGTACGGTCACCTTAGTTTTTGATT
This sequence comes from Sinocyclocheilus grahami, assembly GCF_001515645.1. NCBI lineage: Eukaryota > Metazoa > Chordata > Actinopteri > Cypriniformes > Cyprinidae > Sinocyclocheilus > Sinocyclocheilus grahami. The sequence goes on from NW_015506404.1 coordinate 89,277, forward strand.
AAAACAAGAAAATGATCTGCCAATGAGGTAAGAAACACCATCTAATTTAAAGGGAAAACGACAATTTTTCTTGCCACATATTTTAATCACAAAAAAATATTCCCATTAAAAAAAAAAAACTGTTTTGATACAATTTTCAGAAAACAAAACTTAATATCTTAATGATTCATTTTGCTTCTCATATAAATGTTTGTTGATTTGAGAATGTGTAGGTATTTGTAATGAAAACAAGCATAAGAAAATAATTTCTGCAGTGCATTACTTAAATACTAACTGAAATAAAATGGTCAAATAAATATTTTAAAATAAATAACATTTCAATGCAGCTATTCAATGCATTACTTACATCCAAGGCAATATTTCCCATTTTTATTTTGTTTGAAGTTGGAGAAATGAAATTACCTAAAACATAAAACTACATGGACATATTTAAAAAGGAAACAAAATTAAAATTAAAACGAAAAGAGAAAATCTAATTCAAAATATGAACAAAAACTAAAATAGTATATCAATGATACTGAAATGACACCGAACAAAGCTAGGCCAATTTCTGAAGAAAATGTGAGTGTTAGCTGCCTGATTTAAGGCATTCGCATAAAGAAGTGCGTAAACACTGAACGTCATGCACTATGAAGGGAATCACCTGGAACCCTTGAAGGGAAGGGTGGCGTTGAACCTGCTCCAGTCCCAGCGTCCAGCTCCTCCTCGAGGTTCTCCTCCTCACCTGGTGCAAGAATCTTCCTAAAAACACCCAGAATCAATGATCAGTCACTGCAGCAGAAAAACAAGACATTTGCTCAAATCAAATTCTACAGGAACAAAGTATATTATTAGTATAGTAAGTATCTTCAAACACTTGAGATGTAATATTGTGCATATAATCATGCCTAACAACACTCTTTATAGCACAGTGTTATAATTGGAATACTGGATTGACCAATCAGCATCCAGCACCGGAACTATCCGTTCTATAAATAAACATTAAAGAACTACCTCAAAGGCACTGGTTGGACATCAAAAGGGAAATCTTTGTTGTATGTCAGAATGTTCTTAATAACTGTGGAGAAACAGAAGAATAGCAGCGATATATAAACTCAGTCCAGTAAGTGTTCGTCTTGAAATATAAAAGTTATTCTTATGTTGACTTTATAAAAGTTGGTAAAGATTTGACCACAAGAAGACAATTACAATTGGACTAAAAGACATTTTACCTTTACTGAAAAAAAATCAGAATGCATGGAGTAGATAATTTAGAGGATACTTTTCAAGTTGTTCTTTCTCTTTGGCGTGTTACAAGCTGATTGTGCATAGATAAGATCCCAATAATTCATATCCACATATTAATGTACATACTGGGCTCCAGTTTTTTCAGGTCTTCTAACTTGAACTCCTCTTGAGATTGTGTGCACTGACAAGGAGAGACACCAGAATCACAGTTTAAACATAAGAGCACGGATAATCGGTGTATTATTCCCAATCGTTACATTGACGACGTGAGACGACAAATACATTGCTGGAGGGACAGTCTCAGCAATATCTTTAACTGGATTTTTTTACACTTTCTGAAGAAACTGTCAGTAATAATGAACTCTCATCTTGTCTGATGATTGTAACGGCACTAACCTGTAAGGCTGCACTTCGCATTTCAAGGCATGTTGCAAACTTTCCCAGGGTTTTCTGAAAAATAAATTAAAACAAAACTAATTTTGTGCGAGATAGCAGAACTGGACAGTAGTAGACCACAGCAAAACGAACAAATATCTTAATAATAAATATTAGGGCTGTGCGATATTGAAGAAAAATGCGATATGCGATAACTCATTAAATAATGCGATATTCAATATTTTAGTGCTTAAAGTGCCACATGCTCAGATGAAACAGTTTTACTCCGCTGTTGCTGAGTCAGTTCCGGACAGTAGTAGACCACAGCAAAACGAACAAATATCTTAATAATAAATATTAGGGCTGTGCGATATTGAAGAATAATTCGATATGCGATATTTTAATGCTTAAAGTGCCACATGCTCAGATGAAACAGTTTTACTCCGCTGTTGCTGAGTCAGTTCTGTGAACTTCTATAACTATCTTGTGTCATATATATACAGTATATATGGTTATATGCATGTATGCATGTACCAAGAGTTCCTGTGAAACCACAACAAATTCCTTGTGTTTGCGCACACACTTAAGTGGTGAATAAAGCTGATTCTGATTCTAATAAGAAAGCACGCCTACAACAACTTCTGAAAGTGAACGGTATGTGTTTTACTCGAGCATTACATAAAAATGTCATTTTAACATGAGTTTAGGAACTGAATAATAAAAAGGAACACTGCATAGTATGCACTGATTCTTATTTAAGCTACACAAGTTATTTAGGTAAGAGCAGTGAGTGATTTTCTCTTTGTCTTTTGCTCATGGCCCCAAATATCGCAAGCCCTAGCGATATGCATATTGCGATATTTCGATATATTGCACAGCCCTAATAAATATAATTGAAAATGTCTGAACATCAGTTCCAAATTGCATTTGCTGTCACGTTAAGCGTCAAAAAGTGATTGACAGCTGTCAGTCATCATCAGCATACTTACCTTCTGCTCCTCTGTGAAATCATGCGAGTTTGACGACTGCACTTCTTTCTGAAGTTGCCTTGCGAGTCTGAAGAAAACATCACAACAAATGACTGAATGTCTAATGAGAACTGTGTTTATAGACACATCTGCAGTCCAGCTAAGAGATGAAATGCACTGTAAGATAATACATAATAAAAGTGCTTTTCTTTACGGACAGTAATGCAGTTATTGACACCGTGCTCCAGAAAGAAATGCACATTAAATCCATGAATAAAATGCAGAAGTAGAGTGTGAAGCTCGGGAAGAGTGCATCTGTTGTCATTGGTTCAGACTGAGAGTGAAACTCCTCCCACTTCTGGAGGGTGTGCCGCACAACACGACAGGCTGCCAAACACAACACTTATGTATTTACTCCCCGCATCTCATGCACATGCATCAACTCGAACAATGCGAGCGCACGCGAAATAAAGTACTAATGACTCTGACAATTTAAATAAATTGCTACTTTGTGTAATTGCAATGCATCACTTGTCATGTAACTTCTATTAGTATTGTTTGTAGAAAAAAACACCCCCTCACTTGTAACCAACTCTGACCCAGAGATCGCCAAATATATATATTTTTTTTTATGTTGAGCAAAAATGCGTTACTTACATTTGATATTCATCGATGGCTTCCACCAGCTGCCCCCACGAATCAAAGTCCGTGCCTTTTTTAAAACTCGCGTGCCATTTCTGGACGGTTTTGGTGACATGATCTGACATCTTCTCTGGATAAAGTTGCGCGAGACGAAAGCTCAGGGCTCTGACATCGCTGGTGAAGTTTTATCTCCAGCGCCGCATTGTTGCGCACCGCCGGGGAAACGCACTGGGCTCCGGATGCTCCGGTGGCATCGCCACACATCCACTCAGGCCTGATGCGAGTGCAACCGAACTACCTGCGACTGCGCCGGAAGGCTTTCAAAATAAAAGTCCGAGATCAAGAAAAAAAGAAGACGTGAGAGAGGGATACGAACTTTATAATTTATTAAAAATTCACGAGACCTTTGTTATAGTAGAGTAATTGCGTAAAGCTCTATATAAACAACTAGGGCGTATTAATTTTGTCATTGGTGGGGACATAACAGCAGACAATAACATTACAGCAGCAGTTTTAAAGATGTTTTGATTGTTTGACAACTTAAAAGAGAAAACGTACTTAATTTGTGTTCCCTGCTAGCTAAATTTCACATACATAAACAAAACTCTGGCTCTACACCTCTTTTCTTTATTTAGAGTTGATCTAGACCAGTATATGGAAACTATTCAAAGCTCTGTTAATCTTAAAGCAAACAAAACAGTTTTTCTATATTCATCCTATTTGTCCTCTTAAGTTGTAAATTTGGTACTTTTGTTATTAACCTGGCAACACATTCCTTTCAAAAAAATTAACCATGGTTTTACTAAAAAAAAAAAAAAAAAACACTGTGGTAACCACAAATTAACTATGGTTTTGCTACACTAACTATTAAACATGGCATGCAGTAAAACTGTAAAGATTCGCGATACGTGCTCCGAAGTTCCGATCTAAATCAAATGATTTGCGACACGCCCTCCGAAATTATGTTTTGAATCAAAAGATTCATGAGTCCAAGATCTGAATCAAATTATTTGCTAAATCAGGTCTAATGATTCGCGATCCGTGCTCTGAAGTCCCAATGATTCATGAACCATCATTTCAGATCGAGCATTGTAGTGTGTAATGAATCTTTCAATTCACAAAATGATTCACGAACCCACTACGAAGTTCGAATAAGAATCGAAAGATTCGCTAACCCTCTGAAGTCCCGATCTGATTCGCGATACATGCTCCGAAGTACCGATCTGAATTACACGATTCGCGATACATGCTCCGAATCACACGATTCGCGATACATGCTCCGAAGTCCCGATCTGAATCACACGATTCGCGATACTTGCTCTGAAGTCCCGATCTGAATCAAACGATTCGCGATACTTGCTCCGAAGTCCCGATCTGAATCAAACGATTCGCA
>NW_015506404.1:94275-108031 GCF_001515645.1 Sinocyclocheilus grahami
CGATACATGCTCCGAAGTCCCGATCTGAATCACACGATTCGCGATACATGCTCCGAAGTCCCGATCTGAATCAAAATATTCCCAATACATGCTCCGAAGTCCCGATGGTGAAGTCCTGATCTGAATCAAAATATTCCCGATACATGCTCTGAAGTCCCGATCTGAATCAAAATATTCCCGATACATGCTCCCAAGTCCCAATCTGAATCAAACGATTCGCGATACATGCTCCGAAGTCCCGATCTGAATCACACGATTCGCGATACATGCTCAGAAGTCCCGATCTGAATCAAAATATTCCCGATACATGCTCCGAAGTCCCGATCTGAATCACACGATTCGCGATACATTTCACATCCAATGACACATTGATACTTGTATCACATTGATCATTACATAGCACGTCCAATGCTTTAATAAAACATAAATGCTGACATTTATTACACAAAATAAATCTTGTAATGTAATGTGAAGCTTTTTAGTATCTTAAATATATATTAAATTAAGTAAAATATTTTATTTCAGCTAGTTGCCAAGGCAATGTTTCTCATTGTTTAGTTTGAAGTAGAAGTAATAAAATTACTGAAACGAATTAAACTAAAACATATAACTAGCCTATATAGACATATTTAAAAAGACAAACTAATAAAAAGGACAAAAACACAACAAAATTTAAACTAAATAAAATTAAAATTAAAAGCTATTTTATTTTTTTTAAATCTTCTTTCTCTGTAATGTTTCTTTAATTTAGCATGTTACCATAATGGAGCTCTAATGTAAGATAAGTGAGTTGGTAAATTGGTTAAGTGTTTTTTTTTTAATGTGGCTGTTTTTCCAAAGACTATAGAAATTATTGAAAGGGACTTTGGTTTTTCTTTTTCTCACCAAGTCATTCTGACTTATGTAAGTCGCTTTTGTGAAAGTAAAATTTGTATCCGTTTTCTTTAGGCTGTCTGTACCTGGTCCGTATTTTACTGCATATTCAAATTAGTAACTTTTTTTTTTTGCATAAAGAAACAAAAATTATAATGTACAACCACAAGTGTTGGGGGTAACTCATTACAAGTAACGTGAGTTACGTAATCAGATTACTTTTTTTCAAGTAACTAGTAAAGTAACGCATTACTTTTTAATTTACAAGAGAATATCCGAGTTACTTTTTTAAATAAGTAACGCAAGTTACTTTTTTTCCAATTTACTGACTGACAGCTCTCCTGTCCCCATGTTGAGAGAAATCAGATGTTACTGTAGTTCTAAAATAAATATGAATATGCATTCATTCATCTCACTCTCAAAAAACAGATTCAGTATTCCTCAAAATGAATAAAAAATAATGCAACTCAGAATATGACGCAATCCTGCAATAATTAAATGTTAAACAACACAAATATGCTTTATGTATTTAATCCCATTCTATTAACCAATGTCTTTGCTTCTGACCTTCGATGATCAGGTTCAACCGTACTAATCAGCACAAATTATTAAATTAAAAGTCTTTTTTTATTGCTGAAGTGTGTTGAAATGTCTTCTTCTGCAATCTACTGTACAGACGTAAATTTCATTTCACTTTTGGTGTGAAAAGGCTTTTATATTTGCCAGAAATATAACTTTTTTATTTTAAAAACAAACACGCAAGCCCTGTCCAGATTTAAAAAGTAACGCAAAAGTAGCGCAACGCATTACTTTCCATAAAAAGTAACTAAGTAACGTAATTAGTTACTTTTTTTATGGAGTAACGCAATATTGTAATGCATTACTTTTAAAAGTAACTTTCCCCAACACTGACAACCGCAACCAGTAATAAAACGCAAAACACGCATAATTACGTAAGCGGGGGGTTTAAACCAATGGGCGTGTCCATGACGTCACCGCCCGAGTTACGTCACACCGGAAGAGCGTTCATTGTTTTGGCGTTTCCTGATCTTCATCTTCAGAGTCTCTCCGATTAAAACAACAAACGTCTGACAAGTCGACACATTTCTGGTATAGAGACATATCTATTTTATTTAAAACAAGCGTTAGGAGTCTGTTGTGAGATTTGAGCGTGTCTCTGACTCAGTTGATTTCTCTCATATATTGAACAACATTAAGATCAGTGTGTTTTCGTTTGTAGACGATAAGGCATCAACCGCAGGTAGTTTTAGACAGTTTATTGGATCTATATCTGTTTTACTCATGCAGATCTGTTGATAAACGAGGCCGAGATGTTAGAAATGGACCTGCCTTATCAAATGACTCACTGATCATTCACACAGAACCATTGATCTGATCTTTAAAGTCTTCTTTTGTCAATAATATTTCTTAATAGGAAAATTCACTGCGTATTAATAGATGTGTAATGTGCTCAGTCGCTTATAACTTGTATATCTCACAAGCACTGACAATATCAGTGTTCATAACATCAGTGTGGACTCTCAGTTATATAGAAAATCATATAATGTCTAGTTAAGTGGTTCTCAGATGGTCAGGATCCGGATGTTACACTGGATATTTGGTGGTGGTCATACAACAGCGAATAAAATGTCCTTAAGATCAAATATTGAAATAAACTTGATAATAGCGTCTTTCTTCTCGTTCAGGTATCCTCTCTCACCATGACTCACTGGTTCCACCGAAACCCTCTGAAAGCCACGGCACCTGTGTCCTTTAACCTGTACGGCGTGGCATCCAGTCCCGCTGCCAATAAGATCTGCAAGTGAGGATTTCATTCTGCAATTATATAATCTTTGGATTTTAGGATGCCCCTGAGTCCTCTTTCCTGGCTGGGATTTCTAAATTGTCTAAAATGTCCAAGTTTTGGCTTTGTTTGTTTCATACTTGCTGATGGTAATGACTGAAAAGTAGTTTGACCAATAACGTGCAGGCGTTGTGCATAATCGACCAATCTACAGAACAATGCAGATACGTGTGCATATAATCAGAGCTGGGTAGATAACTTACAAATTGTAGTCTGTTACTGATTCCAAATTACATGACACAAATTGTAGTTCGTAACGTAGGCTAATCCATTACATTACACATTTGAGGTACTTTCTGATGACTTTTTAACGTAACTTTAATGTAACGTTTATCACATTGGTTTGAATAGGATAATATTGTACCATACTGATATTACTGATAATTTTCGGAATCCGATTACATAATCCAGATTACATGTAATCAGTTGCTACTCAGCTCTGCATCTAATGTATATGAGGACTGGAGGAAAACAAAGCCAAAACACGGATATTTTAGGCAATTTGGAAATCCCATCTGGGAGAAAAAGGCCACCCTACTGTATGTGCATGATCATTTTTCTGATATAAATGTTAAATCTGTGTCTCAGTGACTTGAGAACGACGCGCGCCCGTCTGCTGGACATGTTCACAGACACCACGTGTACCCCAGAGATCATGAAGAAATCCAGTGATGAATATTTTGCTCTTTTACAGGGTTTGTGCGCTATTATTTTACCTCTCTGATCAGGCATTTCCGTGTTGCTCAGGCTGTTTTTTATTCATTTGCATTTATTCTGCTCGGAGGCATGTTGTTGTTGTTGTTGTTATTATAGGATTCATTTTGCCGCTGGATGGAACCACACAAGAGAACAAGCTCCGGTTCATCCAGAACTTCAGATGGACTGACACTTTACAGGGAAATATGGCAAGGTAACTCAGAAAGAGCAGAAACATCACGTAATGTGGTTTAGCACAGTGGTTTTCAACTGGTTTCCTTTTTTAGCATAATTTCATCGACTGGTGGAAAAAAGTTGTGCAAAAGTAAACAAAAATGGGATTTTATAAATGGATTATAAAAGTATTTTAATGCATTATTAATGCCTTGTAATGCACCTCATAAACACATGACAACTACTTTCAAATACAATCTGCAAATAATTTAATGCATTTTAACTGTATTGCATCACAATGTACATTCTGAATTTCTTTGCAATGCATTATACATGAAGACTTCCTCTAAGTGTTTTCAAATTTTCTTAGAAGAAAACACTGAAATGCGTTATTTATTATATTTATCAATTGCACAAAACGCATTGTGTTCTGAACAAACTACATTCGTCCTCCACTTCAAATGCATGTGTATTTTCTGCAAATCTTGTGTAATTTAGTTCATTTCTTTTTCAAGGTGAATGCATCTTATGCTACATGTCCATGTTGACATTGATCTAATCTGATTGGCTTTTATGAAAGTGACAGTTGATTTTGAACTAGAATGACGAGGTTTGATGGGAATGAAATGTGATTTGTGTTTTGCAGTGCCCAGCAGGATGCGGTTTTTGAGCTGGTGTCTATGGCCTTTAATGTTGCCATCTGGTACACCAAGTTTGCCTCACGACTGGCCGGAAAGGAGAAGTAAGTTACATGTGTCAATTCTCTCTGGAATGAATGATTGGTCAGTGACGGGATTCTGATTTAAAATATTCTATGATATAAAATGGAAAATAGAAACTATTATATGATGTGCTTTAGCGTTCCTCTCAGAGAAGTTCTTCATCTTCAGCTGCTAGAGCTGTACACATGCAGACAGATGTATCTGATGTTGTGAGAAGTTCAAAATAGTTCCACTTTTAAAACCCAGCAACCAATTTCCTACAAAGTTGTGCTAGTTTCATGTCTCAACTATGTCACGTTTCAACAACAACAACAAAAAAAAGCGCAAATCAGATTAATTACACCCGATGAAACGTAACTAATTTTAATGAATAAATTCTATAACAGTATTTAAATGATACTAAAATAATAGTATTTCATAAGTATAGTATTTGAAAAGTCTTCTCATATCACTCTGCCCCTTCTTCTCACATAATAAAATCATTAACATTTCAAAATCAATATAATTTATATTTATTTATTTGGTAAGTAGGCATGTAATAAATGAGTTAATGTGTATTATTTACTGTCAGCTGGTCATAGTCTCAAATTAAACTCACTGACTCTACATTATGCCACTGTGTAATGTATTGCATGTATAAGTGTAATAAATTATATCAGGAAGTTGAATTTTAGGGTAGATATTTTTAGTATTTGATTAAAGACCAGTTGCTTTTGTTTTAAATTGTAGCGTCACAGAGGATGAGGCCAAAGATGTTCACAAGAGTTTGAAAATCGCTGCTGGAATCTTTAAAACCCTTAAGGTAAAATGTGCTTAATTTTGTGGAAAATGAAAGCAAAAAGCCATTAAAGTGCATGCATTACACTGATTTTTACCACATAGAGTGCCTAAAGCCCCTTAAACGCTGTAAATCACTGTAATGCATGGTCATGATTGTCTTACTGCTTGATCCATGGTGATATTTGACTCGGTTTTTCTTTCTGAATGTGCTCATGTGATGTGTTCCCTGTCAGGAGACTCATATTCCTCGGCTCATCACTCCAGCAGAGAAGGGTCGAGACCTGGAGCCACGAGTCATTGACACCTACATCGTGCAGAGTCAGGCAGAGGCTCAGGAGGGTAAAACACACTGACAGTCATGATCGCTGGAGAACTGCTGCATGTGTGTGTGTGTGTGTGATGGTTCATGTGTCTCTGTTTTTAGTCGCCATTGCCAGAGCCATCGAGCTGAAGCACAACGTCTCTCTCATCGCAGCGCTGTCCTTTGAGACCGCAAACTTCTACCAGAAGGCTGGTAAGTTCACATGCTCTGATATTGTGCATTAAACTTTTTGGGGTGAACTATCGCTAGTAATTGAAATAATGTATTTAATAATTTACGCACATATGTATATGTTTGTGTGTGTACTGTATATATTACTATATGTTACACACTACCATTCAAAAGTCAGGGGCCCATAAGATTATTATTGTTTTTTATTAATACTTTTATTCAGCAAGGATGCATTAAATTGATCTAAAGTTAAAGTAAAGCCATTTGTAATGTAACAAACAATTTCTGTTTCAAATAAACGCTGTTCTTTTGAATGTACTGTTCAAATGTGAATCCTGAAAAATACAATGTATCACAGTTTTCACAAAAAATTAATCAAAACATATGTTTTCAACATTGATGCTAATCGGAAATGTTTCTTGAGCTGCGAATCAGCATATTAGAATGATTTATTATAAGCTCATGTTAGCGAATGCCTTAATTAATGTTAACAAATGGGACCTTGACATGTCTTAATCTAATAAGATTATGTATACAACATATTTATATAATATGTAACATTTATATAACATGTATATGTAAAGGGCCTGAATGGACCTCAATATAAATCATGAAATGAATAAACGCGTGGACATGAATACTGATTTGAATTAAAAGAATCATATCATGTTGAGACCCAGAGTGCGAAGAGACACGTCAGACATTGATTTAGTCATTATACAGAAATATTCAAGCAACCATCAAGTACTTGAGTGCTATATAATAATAATATTATGTATTATTTAGAAGATGATGTTTCTTATATTTGCTCAGATCACACTCTGAACACTTTGGATCCAGAATGCAGCAGTAAATGGAAGAAATACCTGCAGCTGAAGCAGCACTTCTACATGGCTTATGTGAGTCTGTCTGAACTCATCTGGATGTCTGTGGATTAAATGACTGATGTTACTAGATCATTTTGAATGAAATGGTTTAACATGCAAAATTGACTCAGTTTGGTGCAGGACTTTCTGTTCCTGTGAACAATGGAAGACGAGTGGAGTGTTTGGAGACGATCACTAATTTTGATATTTGGTCACACTAATGCAATAAATATCTAACTGTATGATATATTTCTGTTATTTCCAGGCACACTGCTATCATGGACAGACTATTCTCGCGGGTGATAAATGCGGAGAGGCCATAAGATCCCTGCAGGAGGCTGAGAAGTGTACGCAAATGATCATATTTCAGCCATATGTGACCATAAAAACCAGTCTTAAGTCGCTGGGGTATATTTGTAGCAATAGCCAAAAATACATTGTATGGGTCAAAATTATAGATTTTTCTTTTATGCCAAAAATCATTAGGCTATTAAGTAAAGATCATGTTCCATAAAGATATTTTGTAAATTTCCTACCATAAATATATCAGAACTTCAGTTTTGATTAGTAATATGCATTGCTAAGAACTTCATCTGAACAGCTTTAAAGATGATTTTCTCAAAATTTAGATTTTTTTGCACCCTCAGATTCCAGATTTACAAATAGTTGTATCTCAGCCAAATATTGTCCTCTCCTAACACACCATACATCAATGGAAAGCTTATTTATTCAGATTTCAGATGATGGTTTTGTGGTCCAGGGTCACATATATGATGTGCTTTGGTGGACACATGTTATATTCTGAGGAGGGGCTGCAAACTAGCTTTATGCTATATGCCCTATGTACACGGCATTGGTTGTCTTTGTGTAACAATGCCTAGTGTGTTGTCCCTGTTAAATAAACAAACAAATAAATAAAATAATTCAAAGACATATTTTGTTATCTAGCACTGATATTAAAGAAAGAAAAGTGTAATGGTTCAAATATGCAATTTATCTTTATACACTTTTCACTCAGAAATTGCAAGTAAATCTCACAATGAATTACAAAGAAACAGCAAGTAACACAAAGATGACATTTTGAAGTAGAGTACTTTCTAGTAGAATGATGCTGTAATGGTTTTTAGTCTGGGATTATTTCGAGCTCTTACATGTTTTCTGGGTGAACTCTTTCCTGTTAATGGTCGTATTGAATCTCTGTGCCTCAGTTTATTCCCGCGCTGAAGCCTTGTGTAAAGAGTACCGTCAGATGAAGGGTCCCGGCAGCACGGCCAAACCCTCGGAACAGCTCTTCTTTAAGAAACTGGGCACGTTCATCAAAAACACCCTGGAGAAATGCCAGAGAGAGAACAGCTTCATGTGAGTCAAACATGGGTCCGGATGAAGACGTTTATTGATCAAACCATTCCTGGAGAACTTGTGTTTTGATGGCTGCATTTCTGTGTCAGTTACTTTCATAAGGTTCCTGCTGAAGCTCCAGCGCTGGAACTGAAGGCCAGTTATGGTTTGGCTGAACCGAGTTCATTCGAGCTCCCGCCTCTCAGCGCTCAGTGCACACCTGAAGTCTACGCCAGCTTTGATCTGACCAAAGGACCCAAAGAAGACAAGGTGATGAGGAGAGCTTTCCTTTCCCACACACACACAAAAAAAAAATATATATATATATATACTACTGGTCAAAAGTTTGGGAACCTAACAATTTTTTATGTTTTTTACAGGAGTTTCTTCTGCTCATCAAGGCTGCATTTATTTGATAAAAAATACAGGAAAAATTTTTATATTGTGAAATATTATTATGATGTAAAATAACGTTTTTCTATTTTAATATACATTAAAATGTAATTTATTTCTGTGATGCGCAGCTGAATTTTCAGCTTCATTACTGCAGTCTTCAGCGTCACATGATCTTCAGAAATCAGTATAATATGCAGATTTATTATCAGAGCTGAAACTGTTGCTGCTTCATATTTTTTTGGAAACTGTGATACTTTTTTTTCAGGATTCTTTGATGAATAAAAAGTTAAAAAGAAGAGCATTTATTTCAAATATAAATCTTTTCAAACAATATACTCTACCGTTCAAAAGTTTGGGGTCGGTACATTTTTATTCTTTTTTTGAAAGAAATTAAAACTTTTATTCAGCGAGCATGTGTTAAATGAAGTGATAGCAAAGATTTATATTGTTAGAAAAGATTTATATTTTGAATAAATGCTGTTCTTTTAAACTTTTTATTCATCAAAGAATCCTGAAAAAAATATATATATTAATAACACAACTGTTGATAATTCTAATAATAAATCATCATATTAGAATGATTTCTGCAGATCATGTGACACTTTATACTGGAGTAATGATGATGGAAATTCAGCTTTGCATCACAGAAATAAATTCTATTTTAAAGGATATTAAAATAGAAACAATTATTTTATATTGTAATAACATTTTGCAAGATTACTGTTTTTTTTCTGTATTTTTTTGATCAAATAAATGCAGCCTTGATGAGCAGAAGAGACTTCTTTAAAAAAACATTACAAGTCTTACTGATCCCAAACTTTTGACTGGCAGTGTATATGCAAAATATGAATTACTAAAATAAGAGGGATCATACATGCGCTTGATTCTTAATTCTGTGTCAAGAATTAGATGATCAGCAACTGTTTTTATGTTTTGTTTATGTTATTCACGAGTCCCTTATTGGTCCTGAACAGTTAAACTGCTCGCTGTTCTTCAGAAAAATCAACCAGGTCCTGCAAATTCTATGGTTTTCTGGCATCTCTTGCATATTTGATATATTTTGATTTTGAGATCCATCTTTTCCGACTGAGGGACTCATATGCAACTGTTACAAAAGGTTCAAACCTTGACTGATGCTCCAGAAGGAAACACGATGCCTTTAGAGCAGGGGGTAAAAACTTTTTGAATTTGAAGGTCAGGGTAAATTGTACTTGTTTTGTCTTCTGAAGGGCAGTACTAAATGGAACTAACTTCAGCCTGCTCAAAAGTTTTCTGCTCTTAATGCATTGTGTTTCTAAAACAGTGAAATAAAGGTCCATCGTCATTCACCGTAACAGATATATTTATGTAAAAATTAAACAACATACGTATTCTGCCTGGTACTGTATATATAAATATATAAATGAAAATATTATCATACAAAATTGTATTATATTTTAAAGCTCTTGCTGACAAATGGGTCAAACCTAATGTTTAGAATGATTTAAAATGACAATTAATTAGTATTAGGGAAGCTGCACTGAGTCTTATGATGTCCTCTAATGCTTCTGCTTGTAAATATGCTTGACAAGACTTTTGGGTATTTAAACTATTGTTACACTGAATGACATTTTAGTAGGTGTCTTCTGTAAATCATGCTCCTAAAAAAGTCAAATTAAACAAGACACTTTCTAATGCTTGAAAACCTTTCTGTCTTTGACCTAAATATATTCATAATTAATAGTGTGTTAAATATAAATGCAAATAAATTTTGGTTCTAAATTGTATTTTTACATTAGACGGCATTCTGTATCTGCTCTTAGTGGACGCCTCTTTACTGACTGTCATGATGTCTCATCAGCAAAAGAAACCATTTTTACATCAAACTATATATTGATTTTAGCAATTAAAATATTGCCATTTTTTAATGATTATTCCCCCCCCCCAGGCAAAAGCGAAGCACGATGAGGAGATAAAGCCGGTGAAGGAGGCGGATCTGAAGCCGCAGAAGGACACGGGCTGCGTCGTCTCTTAACAGTCCAGGAGATCTGGAGGAGTCTGCAGTCTTCTCTCGTCTAATTCTCTCCCCTGCTCATATATACTAATGGTGATATAACAGTGGCGTCTGTCTCGTGCTCGGATTCTGTTTAAGGTGTTTCGACTAAAATCTGACGAACCGTTAATCCTAATAACCCAGGCTGAATCTTAATTATGACCATTTGATTGCACTTGATTATCTCTCTGTTGCAGAATATCGATGATCCTAGTGAGATTTTTTTTTTTAGGGTTTATTGGGTCCATTGATTTAAAAAAAAATAAAAGTTTAGAAATTAACTAATTAATTAAAATGATCCACCGATTAATGCAAATGTTAAAAAGCATTTAAACTAGGTGAATTTCAGGAAAAAAATATCAGATTTCACCCCAACATCTAAAGAAAAAAGATTGGACTTTTTTTTTTTTAAAACCATTAAGATTTATTGCATTATAATATTAATTTCATGACAATTAAGCACATTTTCAAAGCACACACACACATATCCAGTGTTGGGGAAAGTTACTTTTAAAAGTAATGCATTACAATATTGCGTTACGCCATAAAAAAGTAACTAATTACGTTACTTAGTTACTTTTATGGAAAGTAATGCGTTACGTTACTTTTAAAATTCATTTTGAGGAATACTGAATCTGTTTTTGTTTTTTGTGAGTGAGATGAATTAATGCATATTCATATTTATTTTAGAGCTACAGTAACATCTGATTTCTCTCAACATGGGGACAGGAGAGCTGTCAGTCAATACATTGGAAAAAAAAGTAACTTGCATTACTTATTTAAAAAAGTAACTCAGATATTTTCTTGTAAATTAAAAAAGTAATGCGTTACTTTACTAGTTACTTGAAAAAAGTAATCTGATTACGTAACTTGTAATGAGTTACCCCCAACACTGCATATATATATATATATATAATTTCAATATCATTTTCTTTGTCATTGCAGTAATGAGAATCTGGGGTTTAAATGTGCTTAATTGTCATGGATGACATATATATTATATAATGATTATATAATGCCATAATGCAATAAATAGTTGTCTGAAAAATCGGCTTCATGCAAAATATAATTTCTGGACTTTTGTGATTTAATTAACAAAAGCAGTTGCTATCGAAATACAACAACACAGTACATTAGTTTAAGATAAAAGATTATGACTTATTGCACTTAAAATATCTGCTGTATGATTAATATTTCTAAGCGGGAGGAGTGGAAAAGCACATTTTTAGTTGGGCTTTGGTTTGAAAAGAACAGAATGAGACCCAGTTATATTTGACTAGCTCAGATTAAAACCATCCTCATCATTTGGGTAACAGAATCAAACAGGGTGAAGATGTGAAGTGCCATGAGCTTCAGTCTGATTAGAATTTCTAATATCAGCTTTTACTGGACTTATGTGTGTATGTATTTACAGTCATTTATGAAAAAATGATTTTGCTTCTGATTTGAAACCGGTCCAAATAATCCAAACATGGATTGCTGTGCTGTACGTGACATAGGAAACTCACTTTGTTTTTGCTGGTTTGATTTGATAGGTTTTTTATTTTTCTGTAAGCTCAACACTGACATTTGTCTGAATATGTTCAACCATGTTTGCGTCAGTAAATGTGACACTGGTGCTTCATTTTAAGGGTTGTAAAAACTTCAACAAAACTATATGCACTTTCACATCGGCCACAGGTCAGAAATTATCACTAAATGTTTTGGCCCCTGCTTTAATTCATACGCAACAGCAAGAGCTTGTATACTTATTAAGGGTAAATGATTGTCAGATATTTTGCTGTATATTTATTTAACAGAATAGAACAAGACTTTCTCTGGCATTGTAGGATGACACTCCATGATAACTTTTAGTTTTTATAATTATTCGTTTTGCCATCTATGCAGTTGTATGGATATGTATTCATCATCATGTATACTTACAGATTACTATGTCAAACTGTAACTCACAGTCATGCATTTAATGGATTTTCCCCATTAAAATGTGTGTCAGCTATTTGTTTTGTGCAGCATTTGTTCTCCAGAATTTTTGAATCATGTGGTACTGGCTTGATCTTTTTGCAATACTAGCAATACAAGTTTATCAAGATTTTATGCTCAAGACTGACGTCTACATCAGCAAATATGTAGTTCATCTGTCCTGGAACAACAACATCCGTGTGCACGAGACTTCCTCCTGTGATGTTGAAGGACACTTTCTGCCAACTGGGAGAAAAATCATTATTTGAGGATCTCTGAAGATATTCTGACCAAAGCAGCACAACACGGAGGATTCTGCTGGAAAGGGCACAGCATGCACACAGACGTAAGTGTGTTTTATTAGCGTTAGATCAGCTGTCTGCATCTCACCAGCAGCAGGTCAGTACTGATCTCTTGTTATTCGGCTTTTTGCGTTTTTAACCAAGCCTTTATTTAATGTATACATAGACTTATCGCAGCAGCTGCCCTTGGTAAATGCACCTTCACACTTCCTCACAAAATATTCAGGCCTAAATTCAAGATTTATATATTCGAATTGCATATCAAATGCATCCAGTTCGATAATACAGAGAATAAAACAGCTCCGCTTTCTGTAATAATAAACTGAATGCTGGTTCATACTTTTTAACTGAATAAATTAAATTGTTTTCACGGTGAAAAGATTTATGCCGATTCTAAGCAATTTATATAAATGCATTTTGAAAATGTGTTTATTTAGAATCAAATAAACGCAAATAATAGTTTTTTTTTTTTGAGAGCAGAAATCTTAACTCTTTCATTTATGTATGACTGACAAATATGTATCAAATTAGGTTTCTTAGTTCGTGTTAGATGGAATTTCACTAATTTGATATGGAATTCAAATAGGCTACATAAATCTTAAATTTAGGCTTAAATATTTTTTGGAGTGTACAACACGATACTTAAAGGGGTCATATGATGCGATTTCAAGTTTTCCTTTCTCTTTGGAGTGTTACAAGCTCTTGGTGCATAAAGAAGATCTGTAAAGTTGCAAAGACTAAAGTCTCAAAACCAAAGAGATATTCTTTATCAAAGTTAAGACTCTGCCACGCCCCCCTAAAACGGCTCGTTCTAACACGCCCCCACATATCTACCTCACTATGTGGAAATATTTGCATAATGCGCCCAAATGCACATGCAAAGAAAGAAGGCGTGGTTTCAGTAACCGCAGTTAGTGTTGAAGCAGCATGTCAGGGAGACGCTGTGTGTTTCTAGGCGAAAGCAAAAGCACTTTATTTGGCCTTCCGAAAGTAGATGCATTTAGGAATCTTTAAGATTACTTACAACAGAACAGCAATGCATTTTATGGACCACCGTTTCATGAACCTAGGAGAGGAGGTCACTCTGACTTTGGTATGACAATCTGGCGCTTCTGAATCAGCTACCGTTTTGTTATTAATTTAAGTATTTCAGTCATTCTTGAGAAGTGGGACAAAACACGGTGCAAAATTGCTATTGACTGTTCAAATGCTGAGTTTTGCGCATCGTGTGTGTGTGCGAGCGAGAGAGAGAGAGAGAGAG